>NC_052169.1:200707-500707 GCF_902713615.1 Scyliorhinus canicula | reverse complement strand
TTTCTGTGAAATGTCCAAGATAAAATTAAAACATTTAATATAATCTTTGTCTACAAGGTGTATCATTGGCAGAATAGATGTCAACTTAACTTTCAAACAGTTCTTAACAAATAATTATTTTATCATAAAGCCTTATTGGGTAAAACTGAAAATACTTTAACCAATGGAATTTAATCCATTACTGTTAAATCCAGAACCAAGTTTCTACAAATTCACCATCCAATAATTTAAAAACCAACTTCTTTGAAAATGCATTACATTTATTTTTTAACACTATTGCGTTTTTTAAAATTACATATTAAAGATTGTAAGTAATAATGAAACAACCACGAGAAAATATATAACTTCATGCTCATCTAAGAGATATCAGAAGGGTTGTGGGAAATAGAAAGAGACAAGCACATTGGCTCAACATTAGGATCAAGGCACACATGGTTTAGTGGAGGGATTTTAAGGCATTTAAACTAACTTGTAAAATAATACCATTGTCTGGAGAGTAACTGGTGCACTCTACTTCCGATCTCTTATCATTTGAGGGCAAATATTGGGGACAGCTCCTCCATTTACACAACCTAGTATTAACCCACAGAATTTCAGAGACTCATATGTACAATGTCATCAGTTCCCAGATGATCAGACTGCCTTAATATATTTTAATTGATAGAGGGCACCTATTAATCAGCTGTTGGACATCGACAGCCTGTAACTTAGCCAGGCGTCCAACACCTTCACTGATACCAGGTGGCTCTCTGTTGGAAAGCCTATTCCTTATTTTTGCAGTACAATGGTCAGTCACTGGTTTCTCTCCCATGTCAGGATCTTAATGAATACTAACATTTATGCATAGTACTGTAACCATGCCAGCAATTTTATTAAAAAAGAACTTATAAGGGGTACAGTTTATGGTGTAATTTTTATATCCAGAAGGAAATCTGATTTTTATGTCCAATGGCTGTTTCTTCACTCCATGCAGAAAATTTTTTATGAATTAAAGTTTTCCTTTTTAAGATCTCAATGAATTGGGCTGTCAAAGACTTGATAGAGACTTGCAGAATAATCTGTAGTACTCACTTCACTGTCAGAAATTTCTGACTAAATTCTAAACAGTTTTTTTAAGAGCATTTCCAGCCAACACAATTTAAGCACTGGACCACTGGGACTTAATCCTGTGTTATCTCTGGCACGCTCTTTGCTACCTCAAGTTTAAGGGGCACAGATGAGAATATTTAGTGCATAATTGATTTGCAAAGATTTCCTATAATGCAGAAGGATGCCATTCAGCCTGTCGACTCTGCTCAAACCCTCTGAAAGAGCACCCTAGGTGAGCCCTCTCCTCCGCCCTATCCCTGTAACCGCACCTAACCTGCACATCTTTGGACACACTAAGGGGCAATTTATCATGGCCAATCCACCAAACCTGCACATTTTTGTACTGTGGGAGGAAACCGGAGCACCCGGAAGAAATCCACGCAGACACGGGTAGAAATGTCATCTATAACAGACAACAGAGATTTACCAAATCTCAATGATCTCTGCCAAAACCACCCACTGTAGTAGGATCAATCTGACAAACAAAGATAACTCGTGATTACTTCAATCCACGACTAGCCTTCCTCCTTGTCCCGTTCTCTCTAACAACTAAAAGAAGCCAACACACTTGTTCCTAAGATAGAGAATATCTATTCAGCTGCCTCAATAAATTCTACTGCATACCTTCTGTCTTGCACCAGCTCAGCTGCTCATCATCACACCCTCGCTGACTTACGCAGACTCCCTATCAATGTCACAAATGTAACATTTTCATCCTGCTCTTGAAATCTTTGCAGGTGTCAGCCCTGCACATTTCTGTAACCTCTGCACTCCACAGCCTGAAATCCTCATTCCTCCATGTCCAGATTCTTACAGCCCCATGCCTATATTGTAGCCCACATTCAAATTCTCTCCACCTCCCTCACACCAAACTCTTACAAAGCTTTTGGTCACCCCCTCCTAATATTTCCTTCTTTAGCTTGGTGTCCATTATTTCCCCTTATGGTCTGAAGCTCCCGGGGATGGTTTTGTGTGTAAATTAAATTGTTGACCTTCCAAGAAGAGACTTAGGGACAAAAGCTTTGCCTTTAGCACAATATGCTAAAGCTCAAACAGACATTTAATAACATGCAAATCCAACTGCTTCAATCATGGACTGAACTCACCGGTTGATTAGTTGAAGGCTTATAGACAGGAGAGTCCACTCTCTGCATTTGGACTGAATAGGAAGGAAATGCCTGGGCCATCGATTCTGGGTGCATCATTGATGAATCTTCTCTTACAGGTTCGGAGGACCTGGTTATGGCAGATTCTGGAGGACCAATGTCATCATTAAGAGTTTCATCCAATTCTTGATCAGTGTAGGCACCGCCTTCAGTGTCTGTGTCATCATAGTCTGAAGTGTGTCTACTGTCTGTGCTGTACATAGAGTACTCACTGCCTGGAGCAGAGAGGTACGACAAACGATCATCATGCAAGTCAAGGTCATCCTCTGCTGCACCATCGGCCTACAAGAACAACATGTCAAATGATACAGTTGCACAAATATTATACTCGCCAGTCAATCATGTATTTTACTAAAGTTTGCCAGCAAACTAGATCTTTACAAATGTGAGGAAGCTTTTACAAAGTCAATTCTGCCGACGTTCCTTTCCATAGGTGGTAACTTGAAGGTGGTAACTTGGCTAGGATGATGCAGAGGAAGAAATAGTAATAATCTTCAAGCACAATATTCAAGTGACCATTTTCGCCAGTCTAATTACATAAATGACTTATTTGCCAGATGGGGTCACTCTGTAGTGATCGGGAGTGGGAACACTGGCTGATTTATTCCCCATTGTGGACTTGGACAGTTGTAATATGCCTGGTGATAGCTGTATGGCTCAGAATCCACTCAGTCATCAACTTTATTTCTAAATATCATTTCTAACCATGAACAAATAGATCTCTTGTGGCTCCTTTCACCTGGAGGGTGGGGTGCGCACAGGGTATTAGACGGTGGTCGGGGACAGGGCAGGTGGAACCCTGGCATCTGGGCATCTTGGCACAGCCAGCCTGACATTACCATGCTGGCATAGCCAGGTGCCCTATTGGCACTGCCAGAGGTCAGGCCAGCAGGAAGTTACTCGGTGCAGTCTCGACGGGAGTAACACCGCGAGACCAAAGAAATCGGCAAAGTGCCGGTGAATAGCGGGGTGATTCTTGGCAGTGCATATTTAAATGGGCTGAACAGCTGAATCGCGCCCGTGGTTGCCACGATTTCTTCATGTTGCGGCGCTGATAATGAATATGAAGGAAGAATATTAGATGTTTCAATCAGGGAGAGACAAGCCACATAGCCGTGTGTATCCTGGCAAGAACTCTCTGGGTACACACACAGGAGCAGAATGTGTTTGCTCAGAGCATCATACAGTGGGCAAGAGAAAAACAATTGCAGCTAAAGTTATAATACATTTCCACCCTACCTTGCCCTCCGATACCCAAACTAACTGGCTCTGTTGCTGCTGAACAGACTCTTTCAGTGCCCCATACCAGCCTTCATTCATTGAATTCAAATTGATGTTAGCTGTAAAAGAAAAGTTATGCCAAGTGTTAGAATGTCAGTTACATCCCTCCATTGATGCTCTCTACAAAAGTCAGATTCCACAAGCACTGACTGCATCATCAAGGCGACCAGATTTGCAAGAAACATGGGATAGTGTTCAGGGTGTACATTAGAAATACCACACCCACTATGTCCTTAAGAGCTTTCTAAATCAACAGGAAACACCAGGGAAAGGCCACATAACTATGGCTAAAATCTATTAAACAAATTCAATGGCAAAGCTTTTTAGGATTAAGAGTAAGTGAAAATAATAACAAAATTATTAACTACTTACTGACACCTTAAACTTAAACAAAAGGCCAGAGCTGAATTTTGGATTGAGCTCAAACTGTGGCACTCACGAGCTCCTGACTCACTCGATGTTAATAAATTAAATTGTGAACTAAGAATCTGGGAACAGCTCTTAAGCTTTCTGAGGGGGGTTCAAACAGCTACTGGCTAATATTTTCAATCAAAATTAGAATTCTGACATAATGGCGATGTCCATAAGGGTTGGTTTAGCACAGGGCTAAATAGCTGGCTTTTAAAGCAGACCAAGGCAGGCCAGCAGCACAGTTCAATTCCTGTACTGGCTTCCACGAATAAGCGTCCACGAACAGGCGTCGGAATGTGGCAACTAGGGGCTTTTCACAGTAACTTCATTTGAAGCTTACTTGTGACACTAAGCAATTTTAATTTCATTTCATTTCCTATTGAGAGCCGCAGCAACTATCGTCTTCATGTGGATGCTGCATTACAAACAGGATCTTTGTTCAAATTATCAATTGTTAAACAAGTTTCTTATTTTTCCCTCAAGAGATTTTGATCGACCCTCGTCTTTTCCGGTTTCTCAATTTCAGGAGTTGCACTTTGCCAACATCGCCTAAAAACATGTCAGGTGTCGCATATACACAAACAGAAAGCTCACCCTCACCACCACCTGTCTCAACCAATCCATTCCCTCCGGTTTGTCACACAGCTAGCTTGACACCCAACGTTGGATAAGCCGCAACTCACTCCAATTAAGAATGCGAAGCGAGAATTCCAGTGCCAGCATGCAGGGAGTAGTCGCACACGGAAAGGTGGGTCCCATCAGGGTGTACTTCATTTTTAGCCCTTCTTTGCCCAGTTTTCGGAAGGAATTTGGGTTAATATGTAATTTGATGATTTAAGATCCCACACAAGAGCAATTCCCAGACGGTCAAGGAAGCCAGCTAGAGTTGTTGACGGATTCTGAAGCCTCTGGAGGCTCTTCTGCTGAGGAAATGGCGGAGACCGCTGCGGCGACTCAGGTCAGGCTGCCTCCAGGGAACTTGTGCAGGTAAGGGACTCGAGTGGCAAGTTAGTTTCCTCCCAATCGAAGTTTAATGCTGCTTTGGAATCCTTTACAGGTTGGAGCCCCCGGAAGTGAGGTTGCAGTTTTTGGAAGGGTTGTCCTTGTCGGCAGTGGACAGGGAGAGACGGGAGGAGTTGGAATCCCTGTTGGGCCCCGAAGAGATTGTGCAACGTAATGGTTCAATGCAGTCGGGTTAAGCTCTGGGCCCAGGTGGATTTCCCATCGAGTTTTATCAGAAATTTGCAGGACAATTGTTCCCATTACTATTGGATATGTTTAATGATTCTTCTCCCCAAGGGGTATTGCTGGCCACACTGGCGTAGGCCGCTATTTCCCTGATTTTGAAGAACGATAAGGACCCTACACAATCTGGGTCGGACTGGCCAGCATCGTTGTTGAATGTGGATGCCAAATTACTGGCTAAAGTGCTAGCCTTCCAGGGATGATCTCGGAACAACAGACAGGTTTTGTCAAGGGTCGGCAATTATTAAGATATTAAATATCGTCCATCACATCCTCTCCACAGCTCCAAATTGGATGGGATTACTTCAATGGACACCAAAAAAGCATTCAATGGGGTGGAGTGGGGGTATCTATTTGAGGTTCTTGGAAGGTTTGGCTTGGGACCAAAGTTCATATCTTGGATTCGTCTTTCGTGCAGGGCTCCCACTGCAAATGTTCACACATTTTTTTTTACATAGAATTTACAGTGCAGAAGGAGGCCATTCGGCCCATCGAGTCTGCACCGGCTCCTGGAAAGAGCACCCTACCCAAGGTTAACAACTCCACCCTATCCCCATAACCCAGTAACCCCACCCAACACTAAGGGCAATTTTGGACACTAAGGGCAATTTATCATGGCCAATCCACCTAACCTGCACATCTTTGGACTGTGGGAGGAAACCGGAGCACCCGGAGGAAACCCACGCACACACGGGGAGGATGTGCAGACTTCGCACACACAGTGACCCAAGCCGGAATCGAACCTGGGACCCTGGAGCTGTGAAGCGATTGTGCTAACCACAATGCTACCGTGCTGCCCTTGATCTTGGCATTGTCTCCACTTCTGTTTGCTTTGGCAATCATGGAAAAGAAACATAGAATTTACAGTGCAGGAGGCCATTCGGCTCATCGAGTAGGCACCAGCTCTAGGAGCAAGCACCCTGCTCAAGCCCATGCCTGCACCCTATCCCTGTAGCTCAGTAACCCCACCTGACCTTTTTTGGAAACTAAGGGGCAATTTAGTATGACCAATCCACCTAACCTGCACATCTTTGGACAGTGGGAGAAAACCGGAGCACCCGGAGGAAACCCACGCAGATACAGGGAGAAAGTGCAAACTGCACACAATCACCCGAGGCCAGAATTGAGCCTGGAATCCTGGAGCTGAGAGGCAGCAGTGCTAACCACTGTGCCACCGTGCTGCCCATTCAAATCAAATACCCATTCAGCAATCAAACGACTGGCGTGAAGCCCTTCCACTGAGTGTAGGGGGATAAAACAGGGAGGGAAAAAGATAGGGTGCCTTTGTATGCAGATGATCTGCTTCGGCATATCACGGACCCAGTCTCCACCATGGACAAGATAATGAAGCTACTTAGGAGTTTTGGCTCCTTCTTGGGGGATAAATTGAATTTGGATATGAGTGAATAGTTTCCGGTGAGTCCCCCAGGGGAGCCGATCTGGAGATGTCGTCTTTTCATCTTGTCAGGTCTGGCTTTCGTTATCTGGGTACCCGGGTTGCTGATTGGGCCTCCCTCCAAAAATTAAATTATATTGGTCTGGTGAATGGGGTTAAATCCGACTTGCAGACATGGGATATCCTCCCTCCTCTGTCCTTTGTAGGCAGGGTCCAGACTGTTAAAATGAATGTCCTTCGAAGGTTTTTGTTTCTTTTTCAGTGTCTCACTATTTTTCTTCCCAAATAGTTCTTTGCTAGAGTCAACAAGAGGTTAGCTTCCTTCATTTGGGTGGGCAAGACCCCAAGGATTCTTAGAACATTTTTTCAGAGAGAGAAAGAGACAGCCGGGTGTCTTAGTCTTACCTAATTTGTTATTTTATTACTGGGTGGTTAATATTGAAAAGGTACTAGAGTGGCTCAAGAATCAGAATTCCGTATGGGGGAAGATGGAGGCGAGCTCTTATGTGGTTCTAGCCTGGGGGCCTTGTTAACTGTCTCGCTTCCATTTTCCCCTGCAGAGTTTACCTGTTGTCCGGCAGTGGTGCCCACGTTGAGAATTTGAAGGCACTTGAGACATTTTAAGCTCAGCTCCATGTCGTTGTCAGCCCCGATTTGCAGGAATGATCTCTTTGCACCAGCAGGTTCAGACACAAAGTTCAGGCTGGAGAGGTTTGGGGACCTTCTGTGGAGGGTAGGTTTGCCCATTTTGAGAAGCTAGTGGACAAAGGGTCTATAATTTATTCAGGTTTTACCATGTTTACAATTTCTTGCGTAAGGAGATCTCTTCCTTTCCCTCGGCACCTTGGCCCTCCTTGAATAGGATCTCATCTCTGGCTGAGGTGGGTGAGGGAAACAATTTGGACATTTATGGTCAGATCCTGCCGGCTGAGCAGGCTCTGTATGATGAGGTGAAGAGGAAGTGAGAGGGTGAGCTGGGTCCAGTTTTTGGTGTGTGTGTGTGGGGGGGGGGGGGGGGGGGGGGGAAGAGAAGAGAGAGAAGAGTGAGGCCCTTCAAGGGTCAACTCAACCTCCTTCTGTGCGAGACGAGGCTTGATTCAGTTCAAGGTGGTGCGAGAGAGACATAGGTGCGAACGTTGTTCTCTGGGACCGACGGATCATACCCATAGGTTCTGGTTATGTCCTAAACTTGAAAGATCCTGGGTCTCCTTCTTTAACACCATGTCAGAGATTCTTGATATCGAGCTTTGTCCGCTAGTGGACATTTTGGGGGTTTCAGACTTGCCGGTGCTGCAGATGGGTGAAGGCGGATGTCCTTGTCTTTGCATCATTGGGCAGCACGGTGGCACGGTGGGTTAGCCCTGCTGCCTCACGGCGCCAAGGTCCCAGGTTTGATCCCGACTCTGGGTCACTGTCCATGTGGAGTTTGCACATTCTCCCCGTGTCTGCGTGGGTTTCACCCCCACAACCCAAAGATGTGCAGGGTAGGTGGATTGAACACGCTAAATTGCCCCTTAATTGGAAAAAATGAATTGGGTACTCTAAATTCATTTTTTTTTAAAAGTCTTTGCATCGTTGATAGCCTGGAGGAGAGTTCTGCTGGGATGGAGTTCTCCTGCTCCGCCCTGTGCCTCTGCGTGGTTCGGTGACCTAATTGAGTCCCTATATCTACAGATGGTCAAGTACACCATGAGAGAGTCGGTATAAAGGTTCTACTTGAGATGGCAGCCATTCACTTCCTTTTTCAGAGAGTTAATCACCGTCAGCTGTTTGGGGGAGGTATCACGATAAATTTCTGCCATAAAAATATTTTTTGAAAAATGTGAAGACAAAAGTCAGTACTTTTGGTCACAAATACTGTTTCTTAGCCACAAACTCAATCCTTCTCCCTGGCATCTATTTGAGGCTAAACTAGACTGTCCATCCTTGGGAGATGGGTTTTTGATACCATGCCCTCTTTCCCACCAAGGCCTTCGTATCATTGCCCATCGCCATCCAAGCCTCCGCTCATTGGCTGCAGAATCCACCATGCCATTGCAACCCCCAAACTGGATAACTCCAGTGCTTTCTTGGTCAACCTCCAATACTTCACCCTCTGAAAACTTCAGCTCATCCAAAGCTCTGTTGCCCGAATCCTAAATCGCACCAAGTCCCATTCACCCATCACCTGTGCACACGCTGAAATTTACAAGTTTCTGTCACGATTTTAAATACTACTGTACATCATCTGTGCAGCATTTAAAGGTGTCCCGACATTGTGAAAAATGCTAAAAATGCAGGTTGCTTTAAAATATTTAAAACATCAATCTACTCCCCAATGCAGAGCTAAAATATAAACACAAGTATAAAAAACCTCAGCTGAACAGAAATTCAGCAGTATTTGCCACACATTTAGAATAGGAATAGTTTACTCACATGTGAAGAGATGATGATTGTTCTTGCGCAGTTTCAAGGCTCGCTCAAACAACTTTCTCGCACTCTTTCGGGACTCAGGGGAGAGTCTTTGGCGCATGGTTTTAACACCTTGTTTTGAATCAGGATTTAGGAAAATTACAATTGGGTACCACTGTGCATAATTCAAACGGTCCACTGCATTTGGAGTGATATCCAGCACTGCATGCTTATCCTAACATAACACAAAAGCAGAAAGGTATTGATGTGTATGAAATACACTGCACAGACACAATCAAACGTTGCTCAGACACGGAAGTATTCTTACTCTGTCGATGACTTGTTTGATTGTATGCAGCCGAATAATGCCAGAGCTGCGTTGATCTGTGCCAGCATCTCTGGGCTCACTCCCTGTGACAGAATAAAGCCATTTCAGAAATAAAACACAAAGTCAAATTGCCAAAGTTTATGTTAATCTCGTTTCTATATCATTCAACTCCCTTTCTCTTTAGGATATTGGAGGTTAAAGGAAAAAATAATCTTCTTCTCCACTGTAACAATTCAGCCTATTGAGTCTGTACCAATTCTCTTCAACAGCAATTCAGCTAGTCTCAGAGCAGAGCATGTTGAGCAGAGTTAAAGTGTTTAGGATTATGAGGGGTCTAGACAGAGCAGATGGGGAGGCCCTTCTTCCCCTTGGGTTGAGGGGTCCATAACATGGGAGGATAATCGGAAGGAGTTAAAAGGGGATCCAAAGGGAATGTTTTTCACCCAGAGTATAGTGGGATCTGGATATCATTGCTTGAAAAGAAAGAAACCCTCATTTTTAAAAAATTTAGAGTGCCCAATTCATTTTTTACAATTAAGGTGCAATTTAGCATGGCCAATCCACCTACCCTACATATCTTTGGGTTGTGGGGGGGTGAAACCCCGCAGACACGGGGAGAATGTGCAAACTCTCACGGACAGTGACCCAGAACCGGGACCTCGGCGCCGTGAGGCAGCAGGGCTAACCCACTGTGCCACCATGCTGCCCCCAGGAAGAAACCCTCATAAATAAAATAATTAGATATTTACTTAAACCTACAAGATTAGAGCTAGGAAGTGGAATTAGGTTGGATGGCTATTTGTTGACCAACATGGACACAATGAGCCAAATGGCTTCCTTTCATATTATAATTTCTATTATTCAAGGAAGACATTATTACAATGAATCATCTTCAAAAGCAATAACTCAGCAAATTCAGTACCAAAGAGATGTGAATATGGAAAGGGAACTAGACCTAACGATAGCTTTGCTGCACCCAGAGGTCTGCACCAACAACTGAAGCTGAATGTATGAACATTAACATTTGGATCAAATCATATTTGGAAAACATACTACTTTTAGTGCCAATAATTTAGGAGAAAGGAATGCTAAGAACTGAAAAGTAAACCACAGCTTAAATTGGAACTACATTTCAGAGAGTCTTTGAAACAGAGTTCTATTTACTCCAATGTTGCTATAAAATACTGTGCTGTGGAGTTTTACTAAGTATAACTTAAGCATGATTTTTTTGTATTACAATATATCACAAAAAAGGCGCAGATAATATTTGCATATTTTGATGGTGGAGGATGAACAAAGGTACCATCCGAATAGAGACCATTCCTGGCAGCTGCAACATTGGCAGGGAGCAGGTCTCCAGCTCAATGATGGCAGCTCTGTTCAGCTATGACAGCCCAAACTCGGAAATTCAGTGCCGATGCCCCCATAAACAATGGGCACTTGAGTGATGAATCAGAGGACCCCGATTACCTGAACAATTGTTCTCCAGCACCAATAATTATCATGAAATATAGATGAAGATTCGCTCCCCAAGAGGGTGATGGGAGCGGAAACAAATGATTTCAAGAGGAAATTGGATGGTACTTGAAGGAATTACATTTGCAGAGCTACAGGGACTGAGTGGGGAGTGGGGCTGACGGGATGACTCTGCAGGAAGTCAGCATGGACTCAATGTGCCAAATGGACTCCTTCTGTGCCATAAATGACTTGGAGAAGAATGGAAAATCTTACTTGCAATTTCATACAAATCTGTTTCCTCTCGTGCAAGCTTCTCTCGAGCAATATCAGCGAGAGGCCCAAAGATGACCACCGGTCTCAGGAAACCAGCTTTAAGAAAAGACAATCCACAATTTTCAAAGGCAATACTGTCATCGTACATTAAAAAAAACACCCACAGTTTATAATTTCAACACAATTTATGTCTAATTCACAGACAATTAAGTTATGGGACATCCTGTGGACAGAAGTTGAAAAGGTTCATTCATCAGCTCAGCTCACTGTTAGCCTTGGGGATAGTTTCTGTTCAAATTCATTTATGGGACATGGACATCACTGGCTAGGCCACCATTTACTGCCCATCCCTAATTGTTCTTGTAATGCTGCCTTCTTGAACCGCTGCAGTCCCTGTGGTGTAAGTACACACAGTGTGCTGTTAGGGAGGAAGTTCCAGGGTTTTTGTCACAGTGATGAAGAAGGAGCAGATACATTCCAAATCAGGATGGCGTGTGGTTTCAAGGGGAACCTGCAGGTGTTGGTGTGTCCGTGCTGCCCTCGTCCTTCTAAATGGCAGCAGTTGTAGGTTTGGATGGTGCTGCCTCAGCAGCCTTGATGAGTTACTTGGGAGGAGGACAGGAGCAGGAAATAAGGGATTAAAGATACTTAGAATTTACAGGACAGATACATATGTAACTGAGAAAGAGCCTGGGCAGTTGATTAAAAATGCTCAAAGAAATTTGCCTATCAGAGGACTTAATCATTCCAGGAACTAATTTTTAAAAAAAATTTAGAGTATCCAATTCACTTTTTTTCCCCGATTAAGTGGCAATTTAGCATGGGTAATCTACCTACCGTGTACATCTTTGGGTTGTGGTGGTGAAACCCACGCAGACACAGGGAAAATGTGCAAACTCCACACAGACAGTGACCCACGGCTGGGATCAAACCTGGGACTCGGCGCCATGAGGCAGCAGGGCTAACCACTGCACCACAGTGCCGCCAGTCCAGGATCTAATTTAGCACAGCCAAGCACATGTCAGAAACTTCATAATAGGAATCCTTAGACGTGCATTCATGAAAAAACTTTTGTGAGCAATGTACGCAAAACTGCTTGAGTTGTTAACAGTCACATCTCCAGTCTGCTGATAACAGTGAGCAATGCTGCAACAGAAACACCTAGTTGTTTTCACTCTCCAACTACAAGCTCTTTGTTGACCATCCATAGGGACAATGGCACAGGAAAGGTACAGCCCCCAGTTCATTGTTAGGGCAGGTTACAGTTCCATGTGTACTCTGGTTTGTAAGCCAGGCACAGATCCATTTTGACTGTCACTGGGTGGGTCACAGATCACCCCTCCTCCAAGGTGTGAGCAGGACCATGGAGATGTTGTGTGAAATGTAAATAGTATGATTCCTTTTACTAGGAGCTTGACATTTAAAGATAATGCCCCGGATGTCAAATGAAATACTGAATCCAAACCTTAATAAATTTATCACAGGCAAGGCATTTGCCACATGGAAAGAAACCATGTAGAGATCAAGTACCATAGCCCAAGAATGAGTCATAAAAAATACTCTGCTACTGCTGAAGCCAGCCTCAGCAACCCTCACGCCGTGTATCACAAAAAGCTGGGGTATTCTATGTAAAACCATTCGATCTAATTATTACAAAGCATCGGTGCTGATAGCATCCATGTGTAACAGAATCACTTACTTCGCATCATATGTCATGAGTAGGCGTGTCCCACCCATTCCAGAATTTGAAATGTATTACTACACTGCACCGACTGAGTTAGGGCACCACCACCACGAGTTAAAGAGTCTTTTCCAAAAAGGAAATTCTGGCAAACTTCGGATTGTTCTCATGTAATTTCATTGAGAGCAAATAATAAAGAAGATAAGGTGGACAGAGATTCTCTCCAAGTGAACAGAAAGTGACATTACCTTCACGAAGAACAACTCTCTCATAAGCTGGAAACTTGGTATGAACTGGCTGAGCTGAAAGATCGTCTCTGCTTTTTCTCAGGTTTCTCTTTGAGCTGCGAAGTCCACGGAACCGCCAGAAATCTGCACGATCCCCACCAGCAGTCTTGGGGAGTGTATACTGCACACTGGACAACTGCTCAGCTCTAGTTAGCACAAAATATGAAAAATATATTTCATGACATGAGGAAACCATGGGAATAAACTATGACTTGATGTTGCAGTGAATGTTTTTTGAGCACTGAGCACTATCACAAATATAATTTCTATCCTGCAATTGGTATTTTTTAAACAAATCCTCAAATACATTGAGAAACAATTGGGAGAGGGTGAATCAGACACTTAACATACCTTGTTGGAACTCTAATTCCCGATTGTTTTAGTTTCATTCCAGTTATAATTTGGGTACAAGCCAAGAAGGCGTAACTCTTATTGGAATATTTCATTGAAAGTATTACAATGCTGCAGCTTTAAGTGGTAATGTCTTTCAGACACAAATGAAAATACAAATGCTATTGGATGAAAGTTCTGGTCACACACCTGTTTCTGTTTGGAATGATGCCCCTTTCTACCTCCTTGTGGTTTTTACCGATTCGAATTGCAAGCCAGGAACCCAGCTTCCCATTATAGAGTGTATCCACCACTCGAAACACCTCACCACGGTTAAAACTTAAACCATATGGAGATTCTTTATCATAGTCAAAGTGAGTCCGTATGTAGAAGGAATCTCCCACATCGGATTCCACAATACGCCGATAAACTAGAACAAGAAAATATTTGACCATGAACTTAAAGGAACATGCAGTATTTAAGGTATGGACAAGACTTCAAATCAAATTCAGACCAAGACATTGATAATCGGAACAGGAGTAGGTCATTCAACCTTTCAAGCCTGTTAGTATTTTAATTTTGAAAAAAAAAAAAGTCTGTCGGATCCTTTCAACAATCAGTTCCATCTTCGATGGATAATGAATAGTTTAAGAGCTTCCACTTCAAGCCTTCAGCTTACACCGAACTAATAATCACAGTGAGACAGCTCACCATCTTTTTTCTGCTGGGCCAGAATAGTGACCTCATCTCCTTTCGGAAGATCGAGCAGGAACAGAACAGCCTCCTCACGGATGATATTTGCAAAATCCACATTATTTACCTGCAGGGGAGAGAGTTGGAAGATAACGCATCCTGAGCTTTGTTCCTTTCACTTCTTTATATCTTTGGGATATTGGTTACTCGTTTTAAACATCTTGTAATACACTCAATGAAAATACATAGCATGTCCAGCCCAAGTCTGAATCTCTTGAGGCCGGAAATGGAATTTGAAAGGTTCACTAATATTTTCAAAGGAGCCATAATAAATGGCAATATAAACTTTATTTTCTAATCTGAATGAAAGATCCTTAAAAAATTCAGATTTGACGATAAGTTTAAACTGTCAATTTCAGGGATTTATTGATTTGATGATTAGCTACAATATATTGCAACTTGCCAATTATAACATATACTTCAGACGTGTAAAGCATTGCCTTCCATCAGTATTAAAGTCAATCAATTCAATTCATTGGAAAAATTCTGCCTTACCTGGAGGATCTGGTCTCCTTCCTCTAAACCTTCTTTAGCCGCTGGACTATCTTCCAATACTCCAGCAACAAATATTCCCACATCATTCCCACCTGCCAGGCGGAGACCAACACTTTCTCCCTTCTTAAACTTCACAAGCTTCATACTTGGCCTGAAAGAGAATACAGCGGGATGTGAAATCACAGCAGAGAACCCTCCATCTGCAAATTAAATTACTTTTTTAAGCCAGCAAGTACATTCATTGCTTTCTAGTGTCTCTAGCATTGGTACCATTAAGCAGTTTACATATTTGATCACTCAATAATTGTCTGCTTTGGCACTCCATATACCTAATTTAGCACACTGGGCTAAATCGCTGGCTTTGAAAGCAGTTTGATTCCCGTAACAGCCTCCCCGAACAGGCGCCGGAATGTGGCAACTAGGGGCTTTTCACAGTAACTTCATTGAAGTCTACTCGTGCCAATAAGCGATTTTCATTTCATTTAATTTAATTTACCCAAATCTGAATGGTGTCCAAGTAATGAAGAACTCAACATTCGGAAACCTTGCCTTTGATCGCTAGTCAGTGCCCAAGAGATTAGACCAGTGAACTCTGGCCAACTTCGAACACAGCCTTCTCCAATAAACACATATTTGATTCAACTAAGTTTGTGGCACAGGCATTTCCTGTTTGGGTAAAGAGACTAAAAACGGGTTGGAAAGCAACAGGTTAAACACTTTTACAAATTCCTCGAAGAGTTATTCCAACATTCTCATTCCACTTTCAGCAACTTGAGAGATTCTAGAAACAACCGATAATAATAATAATCTTTTGTCACAAGTAGGCTGACATTAACACTGCAATGAAGTTACTGTGAAAATCCCCGTCCGAGGCGACTCGGGGCTGGTTTACCACACTGGGCTAAATAGCTGGCTTTTAAAGCAGACCAAGGCAGGCCAGCAGTGCAGGTTCAGTTCCCGTACCAGCCTCCCGAATAGACGGCGGAATGTGGCGACTGGGGGCTTTTCACAGTAACTTCATTGAAGCTTATGTGGTAGTATGACTAGAGGTACTACGGTACCTGGGAATGTGAAGGCTTGTTGCTCATTGGCCCAAGTGTTTGCCTTTTCATTGGTCAAGATGTAAGGTAGCTCCGCCCAATGAGGCGGGGTATAAGAACCCGTGTTTCCCAGCAGCCATCCTTCTTTCTGTACTCGAGTGCTGGGGACATATCTTGTAGATTAAAGCCTTCAATTCGGACTACTCCTTCGTTTCAGTAGTTATTGATTGCACATCAATTTAATCTACATGTTTTTAAAGGATGGAGCTCCGCATCCAGCCGGAATGTCTGCGACTCAGCCCCCACGCAGCTAATGCAGCAGCCACGTTCAAGCACTGGCTGGCTTGTTTTAATAGCTACCTCAGCACGGCAGAAAACATACCGACGAGGGAGCAGAAGTTACACATCCTCCACTCGTGCGTCGGCACCGCCATCTACACGCTCATCGAGGACACGACCAACTACGACTCTGCCATGGAACTGCTTAAAGGACACTTCATCCGGCCAGTAAATCAAGATTACGCTTGGCATTTGCTGGCTACGAGGCAGTAGATCCCTGGTGAGTCGTTAGACAATTTTTACCGTGCACTCCTTGTACTGGGGAGGCACTGCGGCTGCCCAAAAGTGTCTGCTAATGAGCACACGGAACTCCTCATCCGAGACGCCTTTGTTGCGGGTATGCAGTCCCCACAAATCCGCCAGAGACTGTTAGAAAGGGAAACTTTGAGCTTCATGGAGGCACGGGCCCTCGCGGACTCTCCAGATGTTGCGAACAGAAACACCCATTCATACGCCCCCGACCGCGCGGCGGCCCCCTGGGCAGCGTGGAATTCAGCCTCCCTCTCCCTTACGGACTCGGAATCACCCCAGGCCTGCGCTGCAAGACGCCCTGAAAAACCCTCTGGGCCCCATTGTTATTTTTGCGGCCAGGCAAAACACCCCCGACAGCGTTGCCCAGCCTGATCGGCAATGTGCAAGGGCTGCGGGAAGAAAAGCCACTTTCTGTCCGTTTGCCAGGCCAAAACAGTCGCTGCGGTCCTGGGTAGCGACCGCAGGACACCACCTCCTCTCTCTCCAAGGGCCCCGTGCGGCCCGCAAACTTCTCTGTCCCCATCCCCCAACACCACGTGCGGCCTCCGGGCCCCGCCATCTTGTGCTTCCGACGCCACGTGCGGGGGACGGACACCGGCATTTTGTCCATCCCCGTCATGTGCAACCAATGGGCGCCGCCATCTTGGATCGGCTCAGAGGACCCAGGCGCGGGCGACTACACACCGCCCGATGACAACTCGGATCTTCTGCCACGACTCGATTTAGTCACCTTGGACCAGTCTCAACCCCGCACCCTCTCTACGGCGACAACGGAGGTCCTGCTCAACGGGCACGGAACGACCAGCCTGCTGGATTCCGGGACCATGGAGAGTTTTGTACTCCCTACCACGGTAAGACGCTGCGCTCTCCCTGTCTATCCCGTCCAGCAAAAAAATTGCCCTGGCCTCTGGCTCCCATTCGGTCGAGATCACGTGGTATTGTATAGCGACCTCGCGGTCCAGGGGAGGGAGTTTAAAAATTACAGACTCTCAGTCCTCCCCCACCTCTGCGCAGCCACACTCCTGGGGTTAGACTTCCAGTGTAACCTCCAGAGCCTAACATTTAAATTCGGCGGCCCTATGCCTCCCCTCATTGTCTGCAGCCTCGCGACCCTCAAGGTCAATCCACCGTCATCGTTTGCAAACCTCACCCCGGATTGTAAACCTGTCGCAACCAGGAGCAGGCGATAAAGTGCCCAGGACCGGGTCTTCATCAGGTCCGAGGTCCAACGGCTTATGAAGGAAGGGGTCATCGAGGCTAGTAACAGCCCCTGGCGAGCACAAGTTCTGGTGGTAAAGACCGGGGAGAAGAATAGGATGGTCATAGACTACAGTCAGACCATCAACAGGTTTACGCAGCTGGACGCGTACCCTCTCCCCCGTATATCCGACCTGGTCAACATGATCACACAGTACAAGGTCTTCTCCACGGTAGACCTGAAGTCGGCCTACCACCAGCGCCCCAGTCACACGAGCGATCACAAGTACACTGCGTTCGAAGCGGACGGGCGGCTCTACCCCTTTTTAAGGGTTCCCTTCGGTGTCACAAACGGGGTCTCGGTCTTCCAACGAGAGATGGACCGAATGGCCGACTGATGCGGTTTATGGTTAACCTTCCCGTATCTCGATAATGTCACCATCTGCGGCCACGATCAGCAGGACCACGACACCAATCTCCGCAAATTCCTCCAAACCGCAAAACTCCTGAATTTGACTTATAACAAAGACAAATGCGTGTTCAGTTCCGACCGCCTAGCCATCCTCGGCTACATAGTGCAAAATGGAGTGATAGGCCCCGACACGGAATGCATGCGCCCCCTGATGGAGCTCCCCTCCCCCACTGCTCCAAGGCCCTGAAGCGCTGCCTCAGATTTTTCACTTATTACGCTCAGTGGGTCCCCAACTACGCCGACAAAGCCCGTCCTCTCATCCAAACAGCCACTTCCCCCCCTGTCGACGGAGGCCCGCCAGGCCTTCAGCCGCATCAAAGCGGATATCTCAAAGGCCACGATGCGCGCTATCGACGAATCTCTCCCCTTCCAAGTCGAGAGCGTCGCGTCTGACGTAGCTCTGGCGGCTACCCTCAACCAAGCGGGCAGACCCGTGGTCTTCTTCTCAAGTACCCTCCATGCTTCTAAAAATCCGCCACTCCTCGGTCGAGAAGGAAGCACAGGCCATAATAGAAGCTGTGCGACATTGGAGGCATTACCTAGCCGGCAGGAGGTTCATCCACCTCACAGACCAAAGGTCAGTGGCCTTCATGTTTGACAATGCACAGATAAAAAAAAACGACAAGATCTTGCGGTGGAGGATCGAGTTATCCACCTACAACTACGACATCTTGTATCGTCCTGGGAAGCTAAACGTGCCTCCCGATGCCCTGTCCCGCAGCACCTGTGCCAACGCACAAGTGGACCGCCTCCGAGCCCTCCACGTTGACCTCTGCGACCCGGGGGTCACCCGCTTCTTTCATTTAGTGAAGACCTACAACCTGCCCTACTCCATCGAGGAGGTCAGGACAGTCACTAGAAACTGCCACATCTGCACGGAGTGCAAGCTGCACTTCTCTACCCCCGAAAAAGCACATCTGATAAAGGATTCCCGTCCCTTTGAATGCCTCAGCATGGATTTCAAAGGTCCCCTCCCTTCTACTAACCGCAATACGTACTTCCTCAACGTGATTGACGAGTACTCCCGCTTCCCGTTCGCCATCCCCTGCCCCGACATGACCACAACCACCATCATAAAAGCCCTCCACAGCATTTTCTCCCCGTTCGGATTCCCCGCTTACATACACAGTGATATGGGGTCCTCCTTTATGAGTGACAAACTGCGCCAATTCCTGCTCAGCAAGGGTATTGCCTCAAGCAGGACCACCAGTTATAACCCCCGGGGTAATGGACAGGTCGAGAGGGAAAACCGTCCTACTGGCCCTACGGTCCAGAAATCTCCCAGTCTCCCGCTGGCAGGAGGTCCTCCCAGACGCCCTCCACTCCATCCGGTCGCTACTTTGCACGTCTACAAATCAAACTCCTCACGAACGCCTTCTTGTCTTCCCCAGGAAGTCTTCCTCAGGGACCCCGCTCCCGACCTGGCTGGCTGCCCCCGGGCCCATCCTGCTCCGGAAACACGTGCGGGCGCACAAATCGGACCCGTTGATCGAGAGGGTCCAGCTGCTCCACGCTAACCCGCAATATGCGTATGTGGAGGAGTGGAGTATCCCGACGGCCGACAAGACTCGGTCTCTCTACAGGACCTGGCGCCCGCCTGATCCCTGCCATCGCCCTCATCACCAGCCCCAACCCCCCCCCCCCCCCCCCCTCCCCCACCCACAACTGCTCCCTGCAGGCGTGCCCCTCCCTGGCCTGCCAACTCCCTCATCTGCGCCGCCTGGAGGACTAGACCCCCCCCCCCCCCCCCTCCCCCCCTACGGCCCGTCCCTCACCAGCTCCGTCTAGGAGTGTTGAAACCTCCACGAGGACCGGATCATCGCACCCGGAGTCATGGACGCCCGCATCTCCAACGTCCAAGGCCCCCGATTGTCCGATCGAGTCTATATGAACTCTTAATGGACCTTTTTTTCTCTGACTCTGTAAATAATTTGCCATGTGATAACACAACTCTGTACATAGTTACGGGCCAGTGGGCAGCCGCCGTTGGAGAGAGGTATAGTCCCATATCACTAGTTATGCTACCAGTAAATTGTCCCACCCGCACCGGACTACCAGTCATGGCTGGACGCCCAAGCAACCCCCCTCCTTCTTCTCAACAAGCACCCCCCCCGGTTCCTTTCTCAACAAGGGGTGAATGTGGTAGTATGACTAGAGGTACTACGGTACCTGGGAATGTGAGCTACCATTGGTGGAGAAGGCTCGCTGCTCATTGGCCCAAGTGTTTGCCTTTTCATTGGTCAAGACGTAAGGTAGCTCCGCCCAATGAGGCGGGGGTATAAGAACCCGTGATTCCCAGCAGCCATCCTTCTTTCTGTACGCGAGCTGCTGAGGAAACATCTTGTAGATTAAAGCCTTCAATTCGGACTACTCCTTCGTTTCAGTAGTTATTGATCGCGCATCAGCTTACTTGTGACAATAAGCGATTTTAATTTTCGGGTACAGAGGGAGAATTCAGAATGTCGAATCCACCTAACAAACAGGTCTTTCGGGACTTGTGGGAGGAAACTGGAGCACTCGGAGGAAGCCCATGCAAACACGGGGAGAAAGTGCAGACTCCGCACAGACAGTGACCCAAGCCGGGAATTGAACCCGAGACCCTGGCGCTGTGAAGCAACAGTGCTAATCACTGTGCTACTGTTTATCCTTCACACAAGCTTCATCCCATCCTGCCCCATCCTTCTATTGCCTTCGCCCTCATGTGTATGCAGCAAGTGCTCCCTTTAATGTGCCAAACAACTGTCCATGTAGCAGTGAATTCCAGATCATTACCATCAAGTGTAAAGATAATGCTCGATTCTCTTGCTCTGACACCATCACTCAGAGATGAAGCACAAGCTCTCTCGGTTTTTCACTCTAGTCTTTTTAGTCAACAAAACTACACTTTTTCATTCTTGGCAATGGGTTCACCAGTGGCTATCAAGGTCTCACCCAAAAAGAGCATGTAGAGGAGGGGGTCTTGAAGCCCTGTGAACTTTGATTAGGATCAAATCTGCCATCAGCAACAACAACCAAGAGGACGACATTTTGTCAGCTACTGGATTCAAACACAGTCAATTGTATATTGCAGTACAATCACATAATTCCTGATCAAGCTTTGCACAGGTTAGTATCGCATTGCTGAATTACCTCAACATCCCATCATCATGCGACGAGTTTGGAATGGGTGCATCAGCTGGGCTAACAGGCAAATCCACATCAGGCTGGCCAGGCTGAGCATACACTGGCTTGGGCTCTACAGAAACAGTTCATGTTAGGCACTTGTTTTGGAAAGCAATTCCTTCAATTTAAAGGATATCCTCAAACCTCAACTATGGCCTAACTGGTTTCATTATTTTCCTATTTGAATGTAACCAAATATAAACGATGTACATTTATAATAATCTTTCTTTATAATCTTTATTATTGTCGCAAACATGCTTACATTAACACAGCAATGAAGTTACTGTGAAAATCCCCTTTTCGGCACACTATGGTGCCTGTTCAGGTATAAAGAACAAAGAATCAACCAGCACAGGAGCAGGCCCTTTGGCCCTCCAAGCCTGTACCGGTCATGATACCATCCTTGGCTAAAACTCTCAGCACTTCCCACTGCCGTATCCCTCTCTGCCCATCTAGCCATGTATTTGTCGAGATGCCTTTTAAACACTGTGAATGTGTCTGCTCCCACAACCTCTCCTGGCACTGAGGGGGAATTCAGAATGTCCAATTCACCCAGCAAGCACGCCTTTCGGGATTTGTGGGAGGAAACTGGATCACCCGGAGGAAACCCACGCAGACACGGGGAGAATGGGCAGATTCCGCACAGACAGTGACCCAAGCCGGGAATCAAACCCGTGTCCCTGCCGCTGTGAAGCAACAGTGCTAACCACTGTGCTACCAAGAAAATGGGTTTCAAAGAGACTTGAAATTCTGAATTAATTTGGCACTAGTGGTGTGTGCCTCCTAGCCAGTTAAGTCTCCAAATAGCAGAAATGTGGTTTAGTTAACTGAAAACTTGTTGGAAATTCTGTCATGTTGCAGAGTGTGAAGATTAGATCAATTACACCTGCTAAATTCTCCAGCTTCCTCCTCCCAACAATGCCCCTGAAAATAGCATCACTTCCGTCTAAACAATATTTCTTTTTCTAACAGACCTGGTAATGGAGGAGCTTGTTTCTCTGTTCTCTCATCAACAACTGCAGCCACTGGCTCTTCAACAGCTTTAATGACAAACATCTCTTCAGTATTCTTCACTGGTGTGGACACAGCTCCGGCCTTTGGTCCTCTAATTACATCATCTTCACGGGATCTTTGACGAACAAAAATAAAGGAATTGCCACAGCTCTCTTCACTTCACTTTTGCTTTATTTCAACAGAAAGAAAATCTATGCAATTCATGAAAACTTGGTAACCTTCGTGTGCTTTGAATGTTAGCAAACAGCAGTGTGCATCAGGCAAAATAATATAAATTATATATTTAGGTTCAACAAAATTACTGGTGAAAACACAGTTGTCAAATTAAATTAAAATGCTCCAACTGTGAATGGTTATCATCATGATCATAGAATTTACAGTACAGAAGGAGGCCATTCGGCCCATCTAGTCTGCACCGGCTCCTGGAAAGAGCACCCTACCCATGGTTAACACCTCCACCCTATCCCCATAACCCAGTAACTCCACCCAACACTAAGGGCAATTTATCATGGCCAATCCACCTGACCTGCACATCTTTGGACTGTGGGAGGAAACCGGAGCACCCGGAGGAAACCCACGCAGACACGGGGAGAACGTGCAGACTCCGCACAGACAGTGACCCAAGCCGGGAATCGAACCTGGGTCCCTGGAGCTGTGAAGCGATTGTGCTATCCACAAGGCTACCGTGCTGCCCTCTTATACATTGTTCCTTAATTGTACCCCCATAAATTAAAAAAAAGATTGCAGTACAGGCAGTCCTTGGCTTATGATATTCAAGTTATGACGAAAGGCACTTTAGACGTTTATTAACTGACACCCTGCTTGACTTTACGGCGCCACAACAGCGAACACCGTCATTCTGCGTCACCCATCTTCCTGACTAAAGACACTCAGTTACTGTTCCAGTGCATTTTTACTTGGTTCATCTTTGTGTTTTTAAACTTTTTCTTAAAGTGTATATTTAATAATGGTAATTTATTGCTATATTATTTTGTTTATAGTTGATCGAGTACTAAATTCTGGGTTATTTTAGTGAAAATAAGGATTTGGCCTTGGTTCAGGAACCAATCTATGATTTATAACATTCGAAGGATGTTCCCGATGGTGGGGTATCCAGAACCAGGACTCTTAGTCTGAGGATGCGGGGTAGGCCATGAGGATAAACCAGAACCAGGACTCTCAGTCTGAGGATACGGGGTAGGCCATGAGGATAAACCAGAACCAGGTTCTCAGTCTGAGGATACGGGGTAGGCCATGAGGATAAACCAGAACCAGGACTCTCAGTCTGAGGATACGGGGTAGACCATGAGGATAAACCAGAACCAGGACTCTCAGTCTGAGGATACGGGGTAGGCCATGAGGATAAACCAGAACCAGGACTCTCAGTCTGAGGATACGGGGTAGACCATGAGGATAAATGTTTCACCCAGAGAGTGGTCGGCCTGTGGAATTCCATACCACAGAAACTAGTTGAGGCCAAAACATTACACGTTTTCAAGAGCAGTCAGATATCGCACTTGGGGGTGAAGGGGATCAAAGGATATGGGAGGAAGGTGGGATTAGGCTACTGAGTTGGATGATCAGTCACGATCATAATGAATAGAAGAGTGGGCTCGAAGGGCCAAATGGCTACCCCCTGAGTCTATGTTCTATGTTTCTACGGTATGCAGAATGGGCTCTCTGGTGCCAGAGGCAAAGATTGTATTTTAAATTTAGAGTACCCAATTCATTTTTTTTTCAATTAAGGGGCAATTCAGCGTGACCAATCCACCTACCCTGCACATCTTCGGGTTGTGGGGGCGAAACCCACGCAAACACGGGGAGAATGTGCAAACTCCACACGGACAGTGACCCAGAGCCTGGGACCTCGGCGCCGTGAGGCAGCAGTGCTAACCCTGCCAGAGTCAAAGATATTGTGGAGTGGACACTCAGTGAACTCATGGAGGACATTCATGATCAAGACATTCTTGATTTTTAAGTGACAATTTAGCGTGGCCAATTCACCTACCTGACATTCTTCTTAAAAGGAGGGTGATAATAATGGATGGAGGAGTAGGCTCAAAGGGCCAAAATGGCTCCTTCTGCTCCTATTTTTTATGTTTCTATGCTCTTATGAGAAAATCGGTTCCGACTTAAGACATTTTGACTTAAAGATGTGGTTTTCAGGGATCACTTGAGTTGTCCAAGGGCTACCTGTAATTCTAACCTGTAAAAAAAACAAAACTTCATTTTGACAGCACCTTGAACGTCTCCGAACATCCCAAAGCATATTACTGCCAAGGAAGTACTTTTAAAGTGCAGTTACTGCATGTGCACAGCTTCAACATGTGCCTGATGCTAATTGCATCTTTCGTGGATGGATAACAACAGAAATGGTATTCACCGACATGCACAATTACCTGAAATGCCAGCAGGACTGCATTCTTTAACATTCCACCAAACAATGCACATCTCAATTTTCACCCATTCTTTGTGCTTGATGTCACTATGAATAACAATGCCAAAACTAATGCACTCTTCTGAGCTTAGGCAACAAATCTTACTGACAGATACCGCCCAAAAGCAGGAAACTGAGACAATCAATATCTAACTTTCTTCAAGATGTCAAACTGAACATTTTCTACACAAGAGAAAAATAATTAATTTGCATGCTAGGGAGGTAAAAACTGTAGGACTGGAGGTGCAATCGAAGCAGGATTTGCTGTCAGGGAGCTCAGACCAGGCGACAAACTCAAACTTGCCCGGAACAAAGAAGGCAATTTGAGAAACCCTGAAAACAGTTGCTCTTCAAGACCTGGTACACAGACTGCTGGAAACTGAAGCTGCACTCGGAATTTGATATAGGGAGGCCTATAAATTACATGCATTCCATTCTCACAGCTGCCGCTTATCTACTTACTGACCATCATTTAATCCTACTCAATCCAAACCTTTCAGCAAAGAAAAACACATGTAGGTTCCAATGACCTTGTAATGTTCTCACAGTCCTTTCATATTTCGACACACGCTTTTAAGTTAAAAATTATTTTAACAGACTGGCACCTCCTTCAAGGTGTTCTTGAAGTTCTGCCTGGTCCTGCAGCCCCAGCCCGGCACAAAGGCATAAATTGTAGGGCAGGGAATGTTTCAGTACCACACTCACAATATTCAGGAAATAAAATCAAAGTAGCCATCACCAAACTGGAGATGGCACAGGTAAAGTAGTGCAAACTGCCCCATTCTGATATGAAAGTTCTCTGATCCTACAGCCAAAACAACGATACAATTTTTCCCAATCAGACTGTGGAATATACAAACACACAAATAACTCGAGATGCTTAGGTTAGAGAGCTTTCAGACTCGTTATGTGGTTCTTGGCTGTAAACCCATTTAACCATTCAGAAACACCAGTGCAAGTAAAGGTGACAAAATAAGCAGGTCCAACTGCAATGCAAGCCTTGACACAAGTCAATTCCTTAGAAAAAGAGCAAACACCTACCTCCCATTGCTGATGGGCTGTGGAGAATGGCGCGAATGGTCAGACCAGTCTGACCTTTTATCAGGGGACCGTGAACGACTGCGTAATCGTGGTCTCTCGTTTGAATGGTTGGAATGATCAGATACTAATGAATGAATTTCTGAAATATCTAACAACAAAATTCACAGGTTAATTTGTTATTACTGAAAAAATACAAAAATACAAATGAACCATTCACTGATTCACAAAAATGTAATTCTACAAATAAATGTAACATTGTACATGGCAGAATATCAATGTCTCACCTTTATATGTACCACCATGTGGAGCACACAGCAATCGTTCAAGTCCATAAGAGAACAATTGCACTCTAATAGATGGGTCTGCCCGTCAAGCTGGCTTATCAATTAAAGCTGGCAATAAAAGCCAATGACAGATTTCTCAAGGCATGTTCAGTATCGCCTGATAAGCAACTCAGTTAATGCACTTAGTTTCTACTCAATCTGTAACTTATATTTAAAGCCTGAACAGTAGGGGCTTTGCTATCCTTGAAAGCCAATTGGCTCAAACACTCACCGTCTCTTTCAGAAGCATTTGCAGAAGGAATGCTGTCATCCAAATCAGGCACGTTAAGGAGAGTGGCTCTCTCATCTCTTTGCACCACCATTTTAAGTTTGCCCTTTGACCTTTCGATTAGTTTCTTTGCATCTCCCAGTGACATGTTTTCTGTAACGGTGCCATTGATCTGTAATGGAACAAATTAATCGCAATAAGGAAGAATCTGGTGCCTGACTACAAATAGCACAAGCCTTATCTGAAGGTAGCAGCCAGAGCAGAACAATAGTTAAAACAGTGCTAACATTCTCTTTGCTCTCTAGACATGTATAGCAAGCATTCTCTTCCTTATCAGCATTCCACACCCGCCCCCCTCCTGAGTGTGACAACACTAACTTCAATTACTGCACTACAGCACCCTGTGCAACACAGGGATTGTTTAAATGGAGTAAAAATTACAAAAGCATTTGCCAATTAGCTTAACAAACCATTAAGTTAAACCTAAAGCTGAAGACAGAACCTTGCTAAACAGAGTCATTTAGCGTAATTGTGATACTTTACACAAAACGTCAAGCCTGACTATTGTCCAGGTCTTGCTGCATTTGAACATGGACTGCTTCATTATCTGAGGAGTCACGAATGGTGCTGAACATTGTGCAGTCATCAGCAAACATCCCCACTTTAGACCTTGTGATGGAAAGAAGGTCATCGATGAAGCAGCTGAAGATGGCTGGGCCTAAGACACTACCCGAGGAACTCATGCAGTGATACCCTGGAGCTAAGGTGACTGACCTCCAACAACCACCACTATCTTCCTTTGTGCCAGGTGTGATTCCAACCAGCAAAGAGTTTTCCCGCTGAGACCAGTTTTGCAAGGGTTCCATGATGCTATGCTTGGCCAAATGTTGCCTTGATGTAAAGGTGGCACGGTGGCGTAGTGGTTCGCACTGTTGCCTCACGAACCAAGGAGCCGGGTTCGCTCCCGGCCCAGGATCACTGTCCATGTGGAGTCTGCACATTCTCCCCTTTCTGCATGGGTCTTATCCCCACAACCCAAAGAAGTGCAAGGTAGGTGAATTGGCCACGCGAAATTGTCACTTAAAAAACAATTGGGTACTCTAATTTTACAAAAACAAATTTTGCCTTGATGTCAAGAGCAGTCACGCTCACATCACCTCTGGAGTTTAGTTCTTTTGTCAATGTTTGAACCAAGGCTGTAATGAGGTCTACAGGCTCAAAGCATACACTTCTCCCAGAGCTGGAACTCACAGCTCCATGACTTTCAGCATGTTCATGTGAATTCCGACATGAGTTTGCACAGTGGTTAGCGCTGCTCCCTCACAGTGCCAGGGATGCAGGTTCAACTCTGGCCTCGGGTAACTGTCTGGGTGGAGTTTGCACTTTCTCCCATGTCTACGTGGGTTTCCTCCGGGTGCTCCGGTTTCCTCCCACAGTCTAAAGGTGTGCAGGTTAGGTGGATTGGCCATGATACTCTTTCAGTGGGTTAGTGCAGATTCAATAGGCTAAATGGTATTCTATGATATTCCTCAGGAATATTGCCCACATTAGTTTTTCTTTCCTCGGTACTCTCACTAACTTAGCTGGAGTCAGAATTCCTGAACCTCTGTGACCTTCCAGCATCTTGCCCAAGTAGCCATCTAAGAGGAAGCACAGAGAGTGATAGCAGACTATTTGACTGCACAACTGATTCCAATTCTGTTCTATACCCACATGTGCTCGCAATTAGGGAGTGGTGCATATTTTTCCTCCTGAACACAGAAACTGAGGTGCATTAAGGTTTCACCCCAGTGCCCAGCTGATACCAGCTAACTCAGTTGACCAGAAATGGAACACGAGACTTGTTTGATCTGCAAGATTCAGCTACACACTGAATAAACTTGTGGAGCCATTAAGAATGCCTATGAGCTTTGCTTCGAGTGATCTACAAACAGTAAAGGTGCTGGATTCCTTATTAAAGGACTCAGTTGATACTTTTTCGCACCTGATTGGCACTTATGGGACAATCAAAGCTGTCTTGAGACAGTTAGTTACAAGTGAGGAGTTACATTAATCAGCAAGAATATAAGCAGGCAGGATCAATACTTTGCTGTAGAACTACTCTAACACCGAGTAGATTATGCGTTCTGCAACTTCAAGGTTGAGTGGCAAATATTATAATGTGGAGATGCCAGTGTTGGACTGGGGTGGGCACAATAAGAAGTCTTACAGCACCAGGTTAAAGTCCAACAGGTTTGTTTCAAATCACTATCTTTTGGAGCACTGCTCCCGAGGACTCACCTGAAGAAGGCTAGTGATTTGAAATAAACCTTTTGGACTTTAATCTGGTGTTGTCAGACTTCTTACTGGGCAAATATTATGGGGAGCGACATTTTCATGCTTTTAAGCCAAAAATGACTAACCTTCAATACTACATCTCCCTCGTGAATGTTGCCGTCCTTGGCAGCCAGTCCTTCTGACGAGATCTCCTTTACAAAAATGTGGCTTGCCAATCGCAGACCATACTCTTAAAAACACAGCAATAATAAAAAAAGACATCAGATAATTAACTTGCAATCTTGTTCCACAGAACAGGGCGGATCCACAAAAATTCTTCAGACAAACAGCTTCCAAGAATAAGAAGTCAAAATCCAATATATGCAGCTATTATTACCACTAAATTTTCTGCATTTGTTCTGATTAACTCATCTTTTCATTCATACTTGATTCTCTTTTTTTACTGGATGCAGAGATAATGATGACAGCTTCTATCATTCAGTAACCAATGTCTGCATCTCCAATCTGTCTGTTTGACTTATTCACAGTTCTGGTTACCTGCCACATTAACGATGAGGAGTACTTTACTATTCCCATGTGGCATCAGAATCATGAAGAATTGGGCCCCGGGAAGAGCTCAGGATGTTGGGGTATGCAAAATCATTTCAGTTATGTTGCTGTAATAGTAAATAGCTGTCCTGACTCACCATAAAAGCTCACAGAAACATTGAACCTTTAGTGAGTATCCAAAAACAACAGGTGCACAGAGAACCACATCTGAGCAAGGAACCAACATCTCATCAATAAACATGAAGAAAGGTGGGCAAGAAAAAATTAAATATGATTAACTGTTATCAGATTTAATTACTCAATTTTTAATGCCAAATAAGCCTACAGCAGCCACCAGCTCTGGGTGTGTACCTCCTTGGACAGGAACATTAGGTGCGACCAGATTCAGGACTTCAATTTGGTGAACAATTCTTTCGTTATTTCATTTTAAACATTCCAGTTTTTGCTGTGGAAGTATAATGTTGAATATGATCCACAGATTGATTCTTGCCAACTGTCTAACTGATAAATTATATGATTAGCACAAGATCTCAGAGAAAGCAATGTGCAACAACACACAAATTTGTAGACCATTTCTATTATGTAGTGAGATGGTTACCAGAGTGGAACTCTTCACAATAATGAAACTGTGGGTGGAATTGCTCAACAATCACAATCTCAGGCACGAGATTCAAACTTATGCTCCTGACATTTTTACTGCCACAAAAGGCCTGTGCAACAGTCAGAAACAAGCCTCCACATCCACAAAAACCATGATCAGCTGAGGACAGAGCCCAGCTGACATTAATATGCTCTCAAATGCAAATCTAAATCAGACATCAGAAAGTTTGTTGACCGCCACAAGTTATAGATTATTACTACCTGAATGGTTGCAAATTAGGAGAAGGGAGTGTGCAGCAAGATCTGGGTGTCCTTGTGCACCATAAGTATGCAGGTGCAGCAGGCGCTAAAGAAGGCTAATGGCATGTTGGCCTTCATTGCGAGAGATTTCGAGTATAGAAGCAGGGATGTGTTGCTGCAACTGTACAGGGCCTTGGTGAGGCCACAACTGGAATATTGTGTGGAGTTTTGGACTCCTTCTCTGAGGAAGGATGCTCTTGCTCTCGACGAAATGCAGCAAAGGTTTACCAGACTGATTCCAGGGATGGCGGGACTATCATATGAGGAGAGATTGACTAGGTTGGGATTGTTCTCGCTGGAGTACAGAAGAATGAGGGGGATCTCATAGAGACTTATAAAATTCTAACAGGACTAGACAGGGTAGATGCAGGGAAGATGTTACCAATGATGGGTATGTCCAGAACCAGGGGTCACAGTCTGAGGATTCAGGGTAAACCATTTCAGACAGAGATAAGGAGACATTTCTTCACCCAAAGAGTGGTGAGACTGTGGAATTCATTACCACAGGAAGTAGTTGATGCTAAAACTTTGAATATATTCAAGAGGCGGCTGGATACAGCACTTGGGGAGAATGGGATCAAAGGCTATGGGGAGAAAGCAGGATTAGGCTATTCAGTTGGATGATTAGCCATGATCGGCATGAACGGCGGAGCTCGAAGGGCAAGAAGGCCTCCTCCTGCTCCCATCTTCTCTGTATCTATGTACGGTGTAGCCCTGTACCCAGCTAGAGCTTTTTTGAAGACCAATACAATATTAACCTCAAAGGAAACTTAAGAACTCCTTTCCTGAAAGATAACTAAATGAAAACTCCAAGACAACAATTTAATGGAATCAACAGCATCACTCCACCCTGATTGGTTTGGTTTACAGATACATACCCGGCAACACAGAATTGTATACAACATATCATTCTTTTTTTTAATATAACTTGTAATTTTGTGACTGTTCCATGTTTGACACAAGCATTGATCTATGCTCAGTTGAATTCTCTCCTCTCAAATTCCATACCGACTCTGCCAGCCGGCAGTCTTGTCCTACAGATTACTACATCTGATCACTCTACAAATTCAGCAGGCCTATCAGGATTCCCCCGACCCACATAATCCAATGCTCTTCTGTCAAGTAAACTTTAACTGGATTGGTTCTAGGGGAACCATTTACATTTTAACACTGTCAAGCTGGCCATTCAGCACATATGAGTGACGATGGTGAATGCTGATATATTTAACTGCGAAGGGAATCAAGCCAAGCACAATCCTGCTGACATGGAAAAAAAAATGAAAATCGCTTATTGTCACGAGTAGGCTTCAATGAAGTTATTGTGAAAAGCCCCTAGTCGCCACATTCCGGCGCCTGTCCGGGGAGGCTGGTACATCCGTTGTATAAAACATTTTTCAGTGATGGTTACTGGATCAAACAGCCAACCACGATTTCTCACTCTAGCTCCAGTTATTGTGCTAATGTCAGAGCTCTGGAGGATAATTAGAATTTTAGTTCAAGTAACACTAAAATGGTAAATTTTCAGAACATATTACTTTCAGCATTTCAACTCATCACTGGTAAAAGTGTTATACATGTAGCCACAAAGCACATCCTGTCTAATAACCAGCTTGATGTCTATGTAAAAGTTATTTGTTTTGTTAACTTTGTGCTCATATTTTTAGTTATACCAATGTTCCTTAATGCCACAAGAGACCTTCTAAGCTGTTAAACCTCAAAACCCAATTTAGTATAGTTATACAGCCATTTGTATTTTCCTGATGAACCACACACCTTCACTCTTCCTTGATTTTACCAATGTTACTTTAATAGGTTTTGGTGGAAGATTTGATGATACTGATCGTCGCTCTGATCTTGGTGACAAGCTTCTTTCTCGGCTATCTTCCCTTCTCCCAATGCTCCTCTCACTCCTCCTCCCACTATAAGGACTCGGTCCACTCCGTCCACTTTTACGATCATACACTTCCTCTTCCTCATAACTGTCATCCTCAGGCTCTGAAATCGGCTGTCGATCTGGCTCTGGTCTCGATACTGGCATCTGAATTTTTCGTTTTCTCCGGATTGTCTGGAAGAATTAAAAAATAAAGCATCACTTGTTAGAAAGAGTTCTTACTTTTCCCATTTTACCTGAATTCCACAAAACTTCTAATAGCTGTTGTTCAGCGGATGGTTCTCTCAATTCTGAGTCAGAAGATTGTTGATTAAGGGTGGCACGGTGGTTAGCACTGCTGCCTCATGCAGCCGAGGATCAGCGTTCGATCCTGGCCCCGGGTCACTGTCCGTGTGGAGTTTGTACATTCTCCCCATGTCTGCATCGGTCTCGCCCACACAACCTGAAGATATGCAGGGTAGTTGGATTGGTCACACTAAATTGCCCCTTAATTGTAAAAAAAATGAATACACAATCTTCTCGTTTTTTGTTTAAGTCCCACTCTAAAGCCCTGAGCAAATGAGGCTGAAGTTCAGTACCAAGGGAATGCTGCATTGTTCTTCACTGCCTTTTGAATGAGATGTTATACTCAGACCCCATATACTCAGTCAGGTGGGTGCAAAGAGTTACATGACCAATATTCAAATAAGAGCAAGGAAGTTCTCACTGGTGCTCTGACTAACATCGATTCCTCAACCTACACCTAAAACCAGATGTAGTTGTTTATCGCACTCTCATCTGACCAATTTGTAGGATCTTGCTCTGTGAAAGTCAAGAGTTGCGTTTCTTACATTTTTAGAGCGACTACACTTCAAAAATATGTAATTGGCTGTAAAACACTTTGTGATGACCTGAAGTAGTGAAAGACACCATTTTAATGTAATTTAACACTTTAATTTTCAAAGCTCTCCATCATTATAAAGGAGCAGACTGGATTATTTGCATAATGTAACCTTTTTTCCTCTGGCGCTGAGGGGGGAGAAAAATCACAACATTTGGCCATTTGTGCTTTTCAACTGCCTACAACGTTACGTGGTTAGGTTTTCAACTCATGAATAATGCTCACACTGGGAAATGGAATTTGATGCAGCGTGAAATCTGAATAACTCCCAATAAAAAATAAGCTGTGTTGGACTGTGCTGAGCAGCACGATCAAGCAGTTCACATATTTTCAATGCAATAGATGAGTGCAGTTGAACTTCTTAGTTTTAACAAATAGAAGTTAACACAATCGTGCAAAGCACAGCCTCACTCAAAGGCAGCATTGCAAATCGGAGTACCAGACAATTCCAACAACACGGTTGAAAAAGATTTTAAAAGCAGTTCTGATAAAGTCAACATTTGTAATGCTAACTTCTCTTCCCTTTTTACAGATACGATGCACTGTTGAGTTCTGTTTCATTTAGTTTCAGAGACCAATACGCTGAACTAAACCCATTTCTTGTTTAAATTTAATGCTTGGTAGAGTTGCAGGGCAACCAGCGTCTTACCTCGTACTGAGATGGCATCATCCCTGCATTTCTATACTAGCAATGGAAACAAAAATGTTAAATAAAAATGTTCTTGCAAGTCATCAGTCTTGCATATTATGCTGGGTTTAGCACCCTGACAAATTGGTAAAATAAGCCCAATTTAAGTTAATGAAAAGACATGCACATTAGCAGATGGATCTAATCTTGTTCCACGTTAGTTCGCATTATCTTTTAAATGCAGTGGCACGTTCGCTACATTTATTGTCTGAACAGAATCAAACGTTGTACTTTCACTTACTATCTTTGCATTCTTCCCACTTTTCCGTAGTTGTTGGACAGCAAAAGCATGTTCCACATTGTCCATTGAAACTCCGTTAACCATCGCAACCCGATCATTCTCACTGCCAAAGAAACAAAAGATGAACTGACCCAAACACTGACGTTCTTAGAATCATAGAAATTACAGTGCAGAAGTAGGCCATTTGACCCATCAAGTCTGCACCAGCCTTAGAAAGAGCACCCGACCTAACCCCACACCCTATCCTATCCCCGTAACCCAGTAAACCCACCCAATCGTTTTGGACACTGAGGGCAACTGATCATGGCCAATCCACCTATCCTGCACATCTTTGGACTGTGGGAAGAAACCGGAGTACTCGGAGGAAACCCACCCAGACACTGGGAGAATGTGCAGATTCTGCACAGACAGTGACCCAAGCCGGGAATTGAACCCGGGACCCTGGAGCTGTGAAGCAACTGTGATAACCACTGTGCTACCCGCATTCACTCTGGTAACAAATCATTTTACCAATGGATATGAAAATGATCTACTTCCTTTGTCTTTCTAAGGTTACAGGCAATTGTGGGGTTTTTGGTTACCTTTATAAATAGGAAAAATATTTTTAACAATGGTCTTTCATGATAAACCATAATTTTGTTAATTGGAGCATTTTTAAGAGAGATTGAAGGAATGATTATCTCGTTCATATGGGAGGGAAGGTGGCCAGAGTTAGAAAGTTGGTGCTACAGAGGGGACGGCAGGCAGGGGGTTTGGGTCTCCCGAACCTGATGTATTACCACTGGGCGGCGAATGTGGAGAAGGTGCGGAGCTGGGTCAGAGGGGTTGATTCCCAGTGGGTCAGAGTGCAGGGGATCAGGATTGAAAGCACGAGCAACTGCGCCGCTCCCGAAGGCCCCGGGGAAATACTCTGAGGCCAGTAATAATAGCTTCATGGAGAATTTGGAGGCAGTTTCACCAACACATCGGGTTGGGGGCAGGGTCAAGGGAAATGCCGATTCGGGAGAACCACAGATTTGAGCCAGCGAAGTGGGTTGGAAATTTTCAGAAATGGGAGAAGGGGATTAAGACACTAACAGATTTGTTTCTTGGGTGTCGGTTTGCAGGATTGAAGGAGCTGGGAGCGAAATATGGGCTGGAGCATGGGGAAATGTTTAGATACATGCAGGTTCGAGATTTTGTCAGAAAGGACATACAGGGCTTCTCGGTGGAGCCGGCCTCCACATTGCTGGAGGAAATGTTGACAGGGGGACTGGAGAAGGGGGTAGTGCGGCAGTTTACGGGCTATTTTGGAAGAGGAGAAGGCACCACTGGAAGGGATCAAAGCATCATGGGCAGAAGAGTTGGGAAAGGGTATGGAGGAGGGGTTCTGGTGTGATGTGCTCCGGAGAGTGAACGCCTCCACCTCGTGCGCAAAGTTGGGGTTGATACAGCTGAAGGTGGTATACAGAGCACACCTCACAAGGGCGAGGATGAGCCGGCTCTTTGAGGGGGTAGAGGATGTGTGTGAATGTTGCCGGGGGGGCACAAAAGCTGAAGGATTACTGGAAGGAGGTTTTCAGGGTAATCTCTAAAGTGGTACACATGAAACTCGACCCTGGGCCATCAGGAGGCCATATTCGGGGTGTCGGACCAGCCGGGGTTGTTGTTGGTGGGTGCAAATTTGGGAGAAATTGTGAAACAGGAGGAGAATAAAAATATTTGAAATGATAAAATGTTGTTAATTGGAAGTCGTTTGCTTTATACTGGTTTAACGAGGCAAGTTAGCATTCGTGGCTGAAACTAAAGCCCTCTTATTCCAACCTAAACATTACTTTCAAAAACAATCACAAATATCATTATTGAGAGTTTTAATCAAATAGAATCCAAAATAGCAACAATCATAACCATAATGCAGACTGCCCCATTTCTCCAGATATTTGATGAGCAGAACATGTCCACCAAAGAAGTAAAGTTACTCTAGCAAGATCTTCAATTTATCACTTGTACTTAAATGTCGCTTCTCTGTATCACAAATCTTTAATTTAACCGTCAGGCACTGTGTATAAAATAATATGTGCGTGTGTGTGTGTAAGCAACACAAGTTTATCCGGTGGCAGGAGAGGAGGAATAAGATGGTTGTGAGTACTCACTGCAGCAATCCTTCAGCAGGGCCTCCTTTCAAAACATCCGAAATTACGATAGACGTTTCCCCACTCTGAAAATGTGGGTTGTCTTTTCCGCCTGATATTGCAATTCCAAACCCAAATCCAGGAGCCTAAAGTTAAACGAACAGGGACAAATTACTTGTGAGAATGATTAGAAACCCAATAATATATTCACCTTATCTACTAATCCAACTATAACTTATTTTTACCTACAGCTAATTGTAATTTTACTGGCAAATCCAAATAAACACCATCATGCTGCTACATTATTTTGTTGATGGGGATGGTTAATCTAATGTTGTTGCCTGAGGTGCACGACCGTGCACAAATCACCCAAACCAAGTCCATGAATGGTGGAAAAGAAACATCACCTTTCCTTTATTCACTGGCTTTCCAACTGGGTTTTTTCTTCAACCACATTTACTTTTGCAATCATTGTGTTCCCTCCCATCTCTTTCACTTTTTATCCATTAGTGAAATTACTCAAATCCTCAAGCAACAGAATCAGTGTCAAAATATATCGTCTGGCAGTCCTTTGAAGAGGAGAGAGAAAAACAAGCATTGCAACACAAGATGTTTCTACAGCAGCGCTCACTCCATTTGGATTATAGCAGTGCAGCATCTGAGCATTGATGCCCTTCACTGATGATGATCTGCTGAGAGGCAGAAGCAGCAGGGGAAGCCAATGCTTCTAGTGTGGCATAATGGAAGTAGCAAGATAGCCAAGGTTAAGTTCCACATCATACAACCACTCTAGCAAGGTTCAGTAACCACCTTTCAGTTTTGCATTGTTCCCAAAAACGTGAAGAAACAGGAGTTAGTGAAATACTACGTTCAGCTTTCCAAAGTGGGCCAGCAGCACGGTTCAATTCCCGTACCAGCCTCCCCGAACAGGCGCCGGAATGTGGCAACCAGGGGCTTTTCACAGTAACTTCATTTGAAGCAGACTTGTGACAATAAGTGTTTTTCATTTCATTTTCACATGATCATTCAAGCAAATTTCCAATTCTGTAGTTGCCATAGTAATTATTAGAATTGCAATTCATTCCACTGGATATGCACCCAGAAGTAGATTAAAACCATTTCAAACTTGTGACACTGGTATAAAACAATTGAACGCTTTACATTTGGAAACCCAAAACTGTGCTTGAGGGTCAAGAAGGTCGAAAAAAACAAATGCGTTAACTATGTTAGTCAAGACAAAAACACTAAAGACTCAGTCTAAATAATACCTTAATATAGACACCGCACATGGTTTGAATTGCAAAATGCATCTAAACTTCTACTTTTGACTGGTATCAACTTAAGCTATTCCAAATACTCCCAAGTGCAGAAAAAAAGTCAGGTCCCCTGAACGTCTCCCATTTTAACAATTATGAAGTGTATTGGGGACAATAGGACGCAGGCCATCATCAGATACCTTCTACTTCCAACTCTCCTTTAGACCATGCAGTAACAATTTCTAAAGTCTGAAGTTGGGGTTTCTCCAGAATCCACTGCAACCCCCATCCAAATTAGGACAAGGCTCTCCTTGTAAGAGTGCAGTCAGCAGGAGCTATGAAAGGATTGTTTCGGTAAATAAATGCTACATCCACTACATTCAATTAAATGATGCAATGGTCCCACAAGTGGTAAATTCCCATGATAATGCACCGCAAGCAGATTATCCTGCATTGATTTATTCAGCACTCAGACGAGGCGGTGTGCAAGAGGCTGGGGAAGTGCATGCAGAACTACCTGCAAGGAGATCTTACAGATAGACAGGAGGTATGCGGTAACCAGGGGTGGAGCTCATAAGGGAACGTTGGAGAATGCAGGCAGAGTTCGGGGTGCAGTCCACAGGTAAGGCAGTGGAGCAGCTTAGGAAGGCGACGGGTGCGTTTTACGAACATGGGGAGAAGGCCAGCAGAATGCTGGCACAGCAGCTTAGGAAGAGGGAGGTGGGCAGGCAAATAGAGAGGGTGGTTCAGGGGGATGGGAATTTGGTAGGGAACTCGGCTGGGCTAAGAGTATGGAAAATGAGGGTGGCAACGAGTCCAGAGATGGCGATTTTCAGGGTGTCGGAAGACCCGGGAATCCAGGAGGAGAAAGAGGCAGATGTTCTGGCCTTCGCTTCCCTGGAAGCCCGGAGACGGGTACTGCTAGTTTTTTTGGGGGGGGGGATTATGTTAAGGTCGAAATGGGAGGACGAGTCTGGAATTGAACATTTTTGACATCAATGCAACATCCATTTAGCCGAAAGCGCCAAACAGCTCCCCCAGTAAATCAGGCTAACCACAATTTTTTGACAAATTACTGAAAGATGAAAATCTCAGTCGCCTGTTATTGAATTGACCATAGAGGATACAGAAAGGCTCAAATATGACCAATGTATACATCCAGTGAAAACATACTGGCCGGTCAGCAAAACCAGGCGGCGAAAAGTGCTGTTATTCCAAACAAAGAATTGCAAAACAGCAGTTTGCATGTTCATAGAATTACATAATTTACAGTGTAGAAGGAGGCCATTCCACCCATTGAGTCTGCACCGGGCCTTGGAAAGAGTACCCTAGTTAAGCCCACACCTCTACCCTATCACCATAACCCAGTAACCCCACCTAACCCTTTTTGTAGACTAAGGACAATTTAACATGGCCGATCCACCTAACCTGCACATCTTTGGACTGTGGGAGGAAATCGGAGCACCCGGAGGAAACCCACGCAGACACGAGGAGAACGTGCAGACTCCGCACACACAGTGACCCAAGCCGAGAATCGAACCTAGAACCCTGGAGCTGTGAAGCAACTGTGCTAACCACTGTCCTACCGTGCCGCCTTATGTTCTGTTCGATCCTCTTAGTCCTATTGATCTATCTTTAAGCTGCCTCCATACCACCCAACACCATCCATGAAAAAGCGATACAATGGAAATGTCTGAACTAACAGCAACATTCAGTATTGTCACTAAACCAGCCCAAGATCTTTGCAGTTAGTTCAGATTTGAAATTTTAAACGTTTATATATCTCAGTTAATGAAATAATCAAATCAAAGAGAATTCACAGATCTTGGGATGCACCAGTATCACAATATTTATATTCATAAGAATCATCTGTCAGGCCATCAGGCACCCTGATCGTTTTGCCAATGTTCTCTCCTTCTAAAGGCATGAGGGTTTGGTGCAGCATGGCTCAACAGGCACCCTCCAAGTCCCTCACCCAAGTGCAGAGTCTTCGTCCACATGTTGTCAAACTGTCCAACCATTCTAGCACCACACTGATCCAAATCGTCCTCATTATTGTGAGATCAGTTTGAGGCAGCAAGCAGTGCATAGTGTGTGTAGGGATTGCAGCTGTGCTACCCTTGTGAGTAACAGTTGCTGAATCCATAAAGTAGATCTGTCTGCCTGCCATCATGTACTGTGTCTTCAAATAAACCAAACTTATGCATAACTTATTAGTCCTGGTGAGTTTGTGTAAAGCAGACAGAAACGCAACACTCTAATTTTGATATTTCCACTTCCTAACCCAGAAGTGTGGAGGTCAATTGTAACCTACCTACTGCAAACTCAGAATAGCCCAGGAAACAACCTAGAAATTGCTCATTTATAAATTGTCTTTACCAACAGAGCTGTCATGATAGCATCCTTTATCAGCTATATACAAACATCTGACAAAGCTTCATCACATCAGTAGGAACCACATCTTTCAGGTTCAAAAGGTTTACAGGAAAAATAAGTTTCCTTTAGCAGTTTCCTGCCATCTGGTCCTGACCTATTATTGTACATCTGAATACTTAATACCCTGGGGTTGACTGGGTAGTTAAATGTAGCCGATGACTCACCCTGTGAAGTGGTACTGTCTGCTGTTCCCAGATCACTGTTTCCTCCATGATTGTATTCTGCAATAAGAGATAGCACCAGTTAATTTAGAATAGAGATTGTATTTTTATAAAATAATCGTTTACAACTCATTGAAAATAAACTTCCTTTAGCCACAGAATTTGAATATTGATAAAAATCTTAATTTAAAAAATCTGGTTTTCACGTATTCCTCAACGATAACATACGAATGAATGTTAATAGCAAAATATCGCATGCAACTGGGAAACAGATATCAGTCCAGGTGCACAGCTCTATGTTAACAGAAGCTGATAAATCTATTTAGTTACTTCGATCTGAACATTTACAGCTAAACTTTTTCAACAAATTTCACACCTTCAGCTTCCAGTGACCATGAATTGCAGAGCTTACCCCATAATTCCAAAAAGAGAGAACCAAATTAGAAATGTAAACATTTGATGTATACAAGGTTTGATCAGTTCCTTGTATCCCTCACCAAACATGTTCTCCAATCCCCACAACTTTTTGCAGCCAAAAAAACACTCCCCAAATCACTCAGTTCGAAGCTCGACTATCCACCCTTTATATCTCCATTCACAATGGGCGAGATTTTCTGCGCAACCCGCCGTGGGTCTTTCGGCGGCAGAGGCAGCCTGCCAGCAAGATCTTCTGGTCTCACCTTTATCGACGGGATTTCCCGTTGAATGCACCCATCGTCGCCGGGAAACCCGAGGCAGGGGTGTGCCATCATAGTACCGGAGGATCCCACTGGTGTGAACAGACGGTAAATTCCGGCCAATACACCTGCAATTGTCAATCTTCTCACTCAACCCCTTCACCTCCATCTCTGATGCCCGTGGTTCCAGTAAAACCCTTACTCACCATGGTTATTCCTTGTTATGGTTCAATTGTCACTACCTGAAGTCCATGGGGCGCAAGGCATGAACACAAATGTGCCAGGAAAGCAGAATTTGTTTTAGATCAGCCATATTTGTATTGTTAAATATTAGAAATAAAGTATGGATTCAAGTGGGTTTAATTTAGTGGTCTGAAGCAGGAAAAAATAAAACTCTAGTTAGCTTTATGTTAAACAAGGGCAGCACAGTGGCGCATTGATTAGCACTTCTGCCTACGGCGCTGAGGACCCGGGTTTGATCCCGGCCCCGCGTCACTGTCTGTGTGGAGTTTGCACATTTGCATGGGTTTCGCCCCCACAACACAAAGATGTGCAGGGTCCGTGGATTGGCTGCACTATATTGCCCCTTAATTGCAAAAAACTCTAATTAAAACATTTTAAAACTTTTTTTTAAAAAACAAGCTTTATGTTTAACAAAGGGTGTTTGCATGTATGGAGGTTTTGGTTGTATTCCTATTGTGGTGAAAGGGTTTACAAGAAATTTGGAGAAGGAAAGAGATGTTGTCTCGTAACCAGGGACACCTTTAGGGAAAATAACTTGGGAGTTTAGCTTTTAACGTGTAGCCAGAGTAGAAGCTCCCTTGCAGCAAGACAGGCAACATCAGAGATGTTGGAAGAAAAGCCAATGCAATGGAGTGAGGGGTAAGGAAGCGACTGCCAAGGAAATTGGAAAAATTGAAGAGAAGTTGCCAGGATGTCTGAAGTTAAAAGAACAGAGGAATCTGGAACTAGAACAGGATACTGTTCAGTGAAGACAGACCGAGTTTAGAAGCCAGGAAGAGATCTAAAGTGGTTCTAAGGTTTGTGATATCTTGTAACAGTTTGTGAGAGGTTAGTTGAAATAATTGTGGAATTGTGGAGCAATTGGTGGCTGGACTCAGTTTGTTTAAAAACACAGCACGGTGGCACAGCAGTTCGCACTGCTGCCTCACAGTACCAGAGACACAGCTTCAATTCAAGCCTTAGGTGGCTGATTGTGTGGAATTTGCACGTTCTGAGTGTTCTGGATTCCTCCCACAGCCCAAAGATGTGCAGTTAGGTGGATACATTGCGCTAAAATTGCTTAGTGTTAAAAAGTGCGCATGTTAGGTGGAGTAACAGGCATAAGGCGGGGGAGTGGGCCTTGGGTTCGGGTTCTTTTTCAGACGGTCAGTGCAGACTCAATGGGACGAATGGCTTTTCTCTGCACTGTAGGGATTATATGACAACGGGATCCTGAAAGATGAGTTGGAAAACCAGGTGGAGGATCTTTGCCAAAACAGTGGGGAGGAATCGATGTTTGAAAAGATATTTAGAAAACCTGGAGGTGGATTCTTGATGAAAACAGCTAATGGAAGGAATTGTTTGAAAGAAGATTTTAAAATGTGCCTTTTTGAGAGTGGAGTTTAGAAATACTCAAGTGGTAATCAAGGGGGAATTTGAGGAGAAATTCATGAAAGATCGATTGGGTGGCATTTGCCATTTGGTTTTAGAGTGGGATGTTATCCTTGAAATCTGTGTACATTTCTGAAGATAAGGGGGAGTGAAACCTTTCATGTTTAATAAATGTTTTTTCTTGTTGTTAAAAACTAATTAGAAGTCCTGTGTCTTTGCTCCTCCATGTTTCTATTTAAAAAGAAGTTAAATGTTACGATCTTCTGAGCCAGCTTCTATTCTGGGACCTTCCCGTCCAGTAGTAACACCAATTGGTATCACAACACAAGTGATGCACAACTGATCGAACCATCGATTGTCAGATAGGGTTGGATCATGTCAAGCACAATCAAGACTTTGTATTATAAAAGCAACTAAAGTACTTAATTCAGTGTAACTCATTCTGGGTTGTGAAGAGTTCTATATAAAAGTGAGATCTTTCTCTCCTAACTGAAGCTCATTTCTTTATGTATAAAAATATAATAATCCACGGTGCACACGACTCAATAACAGAAGGGAGATGAAGATTTTTGTGTGCATTATAAATTTGTGGTTGGTATGGGGATAGACAAAGAAAAAAAACTTAGAAACAAAATTGTCTGAAGCCAATTGGCCCAGCAGAACACACAGGCCTCAGTTCATCAAAACAAAGGCTGACATTTACAAAAATTCCTATAATCAGAGATATTAAAGTAATAGAATGTACCTAAATATAATGTAGCTAAATGTACCAAGCATACAAATTTAAAATGGCTCACATGTAATATTTTCTTGATGTGCTTTACTTTTACCTTCCAGCTCTATGACTTTCTGCAAGTTCATTGTTTCGTTAGAAAGTGGCTTAATCTTAACTAACAGATTAATTAGGTTGGAAGCTTTCTAAATTTATGCCAAGTGCCAAAACATGCCTCCAGTCTTTAATCAAAACTGAACACAAGGATTTGTTCAAACAATGCTGATGTGAGATTGCATATTCCAACACAGAACACACAGATTTGTTTCCGGAACTAAGAGTGCTGAGTGGCAATCATTTGGTAAAGTGTTTTAAAAGTTATTGATGTAATTAAGGCAGGAGCACCACAAAACAGACTCTGGTACCAGAGAGTCGGTTTCTCTCCCATTCCTCCAACAACACCCGGACACCACCCCCCACCCCCCGGACACCATTCTCTCGTTTCAAATGTCCATTCCCATTTTCCTCAACACACATCATCCTTCTCCCCAACTCGGTGCACTTTTTCCCACCTCCAATACCCAAGATCACCCTGTCCCCAAAACCCAAAGTCCGTTTCCTCCTCCCTAACATCCAGAGTCCATTCTCCCCAATCCCTCAGCCCTCGCCCAACAGGGAGCTCCCCCCAACATTTACCCTTGCTTCCTCTTATTTACATGTTGCTGTTGATCTCTGCAGGCACAGAGTAAAATGTTTATAGATTGTTTACACGCTCCCTATCACTCATTCTAATCTCAAACACATTTCTGCTGCCAGATTGCACTTGTCCACAATGTCCTAGATGAGCCACTGTAATAGAAGATTGAAGCGGTCATAAATTTGCTTAGGCCTCCAATTTCATCACTCTCCCAAGCCTTGGAACGTCTTTAAATTTAAAGATATCATATGAGTGGAATCGGACAGGGATTTCACAGCATTAAGGAATGGGAAACCTTGCTTATTTGTCTCTGTCAGGTGATGAGGCAAATTATAGTTCCCTCCCTGCTGCTGCAGCCGACATCAGCCAACTCAGCATAGACCACACAACTAACTTCAGACATTCCTGGTGTGTATGGCTCAGCAATAGTCTACCTGTCTGTGTATTTACCCACAGAGTCAACAATAAATAACTTGCATTATCTAGTGCCACGTAAAATTTATCCAAAGCATTTTCAAACTGGGGAGCTCCTTTTTTTCAGGGTTCAAAATACTACATTAAAATATGCAAGCATAAAATTTCTACATCAAAACTTTTACCATGATGCTGACAGACATCAAACCAAAAATGTGCCTTCGGTGAACTATCACTAGTGTTCTTTACTGGTTCCAATATTTACTTAAGTCAAAGATAAAAGCAAATTACTGCGGATGCTGGAATCTGAAACAAAAACAGAAAATACTCGGCAATCTCAACAGGTCTGACATCATCTGTGGAGAGAAGAAGCAGCTAATGTTGAGTCTGGAAGACTCTTTTACAAAGAATCATCCAGACTCAAAATGATAGCTGCCTTCTCTCGCCACGGATTTTGTCAGACCTGCTGAGGTCGTCTAGTATTTTCTGTTTTTGTCCAGCAGCGTGGGTTCAATTCCTATACCAGCTGAGACCATTCATAAAGGTCCACCTTCTCAACCTTGCCCCGCGTCTGAGCTATGGTGATGCTCAGGTTAAATCACCAGCAGTCAGCTCTCCCCCTCAAAAGGAGGAAGCAGCCTATGGTCACCTCGGACTATGACCAAAACGAAGGAGATTGTCATCGACTTCAGGAAGTGTAGTGGAGAACATGCCCCTGTCTACATCAATGGGAACGAAGTAGAAAGGCTGAGACCTTCAAGTTTTTAGATGTCCAGATCACCAACAACCTGTCCTGGACCCCCCATGCCGACACTATAGTTAAGATAACCCACCAATGACTACTTTCTCAGAAGACAAAGGAAATTTGGCATGTCAGCTATGACTCTCACCAACTTTTACAGATGCACCATTGAAAGCATTCTTTCTGGTTGTATCACAGCTTGGTGTGGATTCTGTTCTGCTCAAGACCGCAGCAAACAACAAACGGTCGTGAATGTAGCCCAATCCATCACGCAAACCAGCCTCCCATCCATTGACTCTGTCTACAATTCCCTCTGCCTCAAAGGCAGCCAGCATAATTAAGGACCCCACACACCCTGGACATACTCTCTTCCACCTTCTTCAGTCAGGAAAAAGATACCAAAGTTTGAGGTCACGCACCAACCGACTCAAGAACAGCTTCTTCCCTGTTGCCATCAGACTTTTGAATGGACCTACCTTGTATTAAGTTGATCTTTTCTCTACACTCTAGCTGTGACTGTAACATTATATTCTGCAGTCTCCCCTTCCTTCCCTATGTACAGTATGCATTGTTTGTCAGCATGCGAGAAACAATACTTTTCACTGTATGTGACAATAAATCAAATCAAATGGCAACTTTACCTTTTACATAATACAGCTTAATTGTCTGTGACATCTTAATCACCTTAAATTGTTCCCATCATTTGCACTTCATTCAAGTGTTACACAGCTCAAAAGCTCTCTACAAAATACTTGCTACAGATACAAAGGCAAAAATCCCACAACTTTGAGGCAGGTTAATTTTACCCTACTGATATTGTTGCAAGCAATTTTGGATGACCAACCTAAGCAGCAATAAAGAGAGAATGAACTGAAATCTGTGGTGGATTCAAGATAGAGCGTGCAGGCTTTGGAGGTTCAATCAAAACATAGAGCTTTATTTAGCAGATGTTAACACTATAGGCTGCGATGTCAGACTGCCCGTTTGCCCACACAAACAGCTGACCGATGAAGTCGCCTAATTATTCTTTAAAAGTGCCCTGTTCAGCTACAAGACTGCTTGAAAGGAAATCCTAAAAACATGATTAGGCAACAAAATCAAACTTGATTTCAACAATGAGCCTACCTGCAGCTATTAGACGCAAAGCTTCAACACGAATATCACAAATAATAAGATCTCAAGAATGCCTAACCTGATAATATTGAGCTTATTTGGATTTTTAGATAAAGTATTTATTGGGTCATATCCAGAAAAACTTTCCAACAAGCATTTTACAAATTCCTCAACAGAATGGAGCAAACGAAAATGACTTATAAAAGGCCACGGATGCTTTATTAAATATGGCAAAAATTAATGAAGCATCACCCCATCATAGCCACTTCAACAAAAACACGAGGGGCAAACCAATTTCCCATTTGAAGAAATGTTTATCACCTGTATCAAAGAGTCCGTTGCTGGACGATTTTCACCTGGATAAGGAGACATTTCTTCACACAAAGAGTGGTGAGCCTGTGGAATTCATTACCACAGGAAGTAGTTGATGCTAAAACTTTGAATCTATTCAAGAGGCGGCTGGATATAGCACTTGGGGAGAATGGGATCAAAGGTTATGGGGAGAAAGCAGGATTAGGCTATTCAGTTGGATGATCAGCCATGATCGGCATGAACGGCAGAGCAGGCTCGAAGGGCCAAAAGGCCTCCTCCTAGTCCTATCTTCTATGTATTCATGTATCTGCAACAGAAGGATTGAAACTACTCTTCCGTTATCAGGAGTTTCTGATACCACAATCTGGAAATGGTTAGTGACCTTCAGCTTGAATTCTGACTTATTTCAAGCATGACTCCGCATAATTTTACATTCTACAGAAGAGTAAAATTTAACCAACTGCACTGCAGGCATGGCAACACTGTTTATTTGACATGATCTGGTTCACAGAACAGGGCACGCCTATGCCAAAGCCCCTGGCATGATGCCAAATCATCTGTGTTAAATCAAAGACATAGGTTACTTCCTGTAATCAACTTTAGCATCAAACTCGGACTGACTCAATTATGAGCAAGAAATTTTCACATTATTGTGCTTTATTGAAATGTTAGCCACAGTACTGTGAACGCGACAGAAATGCTGGGCACTAAAGCCCTCTGGATTTATGATCTTGTGAAAACTAAAATGTACTTTTTACAGCTCTCCAAACTTCTGACTCTTAATTTCTACCTTTCCCAAGACATCTACAGCCAGACTGTCTTCACCATCCTCGCTACAACCAATACCTACAGCTCAAATTTAAAACATATTCTTGTTGTTACGATTCCAGGTGATATTATTACTTGTCAGCCAGGTCCCAGAATGGTACCCTGGCTTGATAGATCATAACTTTTATTTGTCATTTCGAGTCCTGTCAATTGGACTGCCAAGTAACTTTTTATTTATTTATTAATTTTTCCAATTAAGGGATTATTTAGCGTGTCCAATCCACCTAACCTGCACATCTTTGGGTTGTGGGGGTGAGACCCACGCAGACCGGGGTGAATCTGCAAACTCCACACATACAGTGAGCCGGGTCTGGCATCGAACCCGGGTCCTCGCCGCCATGAGGCAGCAGTGCTAACCACTGAGCCACTGTGCCACCTGCCAATTAACTTTTAACAAATCATTTATTAAACAATAAAAAGATAACTATAATATACTCCTTCACCCCACCTCTCTGTACAGAGGTACACAGAATTGTACAGATAACACAACTTACAAAATAGATCTTATATTTTAATGTTCTCAGTAATACACAATCCACATAAATCAATATTCAAAATGTGATCAGACACATCACACTGAAACCAGGTGACAGGTGCCACCCAATACAACTTGGATTTCTGTGGATTTCTCTTCAAATTCTCCCCGATGGTTGTCACGTTGTGAGCCAACTGGCCTCATTGGAACTCTGACTTTCATGTGAGTGTTTCCAACTCCACCCTTGAAAAAAACATACCTTGGAATTTCAGCTTAAAACTAACTCAAACATTCTTTATCTTTAAGATTGCCCCTGGGAACAACCTAATTTTCCTTTAAGCCTGTTTTTTTTTCCACATTGTGAACACTTTAATTACAATGCAGGCATAGTTTAAAAGTGAAACCAAACCCCACACACATGCAGGCACCTTTGTTTAAGATGAAGCTAACTAGACATCTAGCCCTTTCTTATACAGAAATACAAAATTAAACATAGTTAAAGCTAAACACCATTTCTAATATCCACAAATACAAATATAGATTATCTAAAACTACCTCTGTTTCTTGGCATTATTAGACTTTTTTTTAATCCATTCAATGTCTGACTAACTCCACGTAAGTGAAAACAAGCAGATTTCTTCAATTCTTGCTCTGTGATAAGCTAGCTGACCTCAGCAAGGAATAGCTGCCAGTGTTCTTAGCAATTCTGGCTTGGTGGGGAAACTGAGAATATATTGCCCTTTATTTCTTGGTTGCCACAAAGAGAAAACATTCAATCAAAGATGGTGATCTGCCTAAAGCCAGCACAAACACTCTGCTGACATGGTCTCATGACACATAGCCTGCAGAGGATATTCTGATAAAAAAAACACTCCTCTCCCTTTACTTCATTAGTGCAACGACAACGGGGGCTGGTTTAGCACAGTGGGCTAAATCGCAGAACAATGCCAGCAGCGCGGGTTCAATTCCTGTACCAGCCTCCCCGAACAGGCACCGGAATGTGGCGACTAGGGACTTTTCGCAGTAACTTCATTGAAGCCTACTTGTGACAATAAGTGATTATTATTATTAACATTTATACAACAGATTCCCATATATATCACATAAAATTTAATAAGACAGTCTCTTGTGGTGGATGTCTATTCCTTTTTGGCAAAACTCGGCACAACACACTGCTGATGTCCCTTCACATCACACTTAGGATTTGGGTTTATTGTCACGTATACCGAGTGAAAAGTATTGTTCTGCATACAGTCCAGACAAATAGGTCCACATATGAAAAACATAGGAAATGTGATAGATACACAATGTATAGTCATAGACATCGGGGGAAGCATACGGAGTATAGTGCTACTCAGTAGAGAAGATGCATAGAGAGATCAGTTCAATCCATAAGAGTGTCATTCAGGAGTCTGGTAACAGTGGTGAAGAAGTGGTTTTCCAATCAAGTGCGTTTTCTCGGACTTTTGTATCTTCTACTGATGGAAGAGGTTGGAAGAGAGAATAACCCGGGTGGGAGGGGTCTTTGATTATGCTGCCCACTTGCCCAAGGCAGCGGGAGGTGTAGACAGAGTCAATGGATGGGAAGTGGGAAGTGATGGACTGAGCTGTGTTCCTGACTCTCTCTAATTTCTTACGGTCTTGGGCCGTACCAGGTGTGATGCAGCCAGATAAGATGCTTTCTATGGTGCATCTGTAACAATTGCTAAGAGTCAATAGAGATAGAGAAATACAGCACAGAACAGGCCCTTCGGCCCACGATGTTGTACCAAACGTTTGTCCCAGGTTAATCATAGAATTTTGAACACTAAGGTCAATCTATCATGGCCAATCCACCCAACCTGCACATCTTTGGACTGTGGGAGGAAACGGGAGTACCCGGAGGAAACCCACGCACACACGGGGAGGATGAGCAGACTCCACACAGACAGTGACCCAAGTCGAAATCGAACTTGCGACCCTGGAGCTGTGAAGCAATTGTGCTATCCACAATGCTACCGTGCTGCCCTTAAGAAATTAATCTACACTCCATTATTCTACCCTAATCCATGTACCTATCCAATAGCCGCTTGAAGGTCCCTAACGTTTCCGACTCAACTACTTCCACAGGCAGTGCATTCCATGCGCCCACTACTCTCTGGGTAAAGAACCTACCTCTGACATCCCCCTATATCTTCCACCATTTACCTTAAATTTATGTCCCCTTGTAATGGTGTGTTCCACCCGGGGAAAAAGTCTCTGACTGTCTACTCTATCTATTCCCCTGATCATCTTATAAACCTCGATCAAGTCGCCCCTCATCCTTCTCCGTTCTAATGAGAAAAGGCCTAGCACCCTCAACCTTTCCTCGCAAGACCTACTCTCCATTCCAGGCAACATTCTGGTAAATCTCCTTTGCACCTTTTCCAAAGCTTCCACATCCTTCCTAAAATGAGGTGACCAGAACTTCACACAGTACTCCAAATGTGGCCTGACCAAGGTTTTGTACAGCTGCACCATCACCTCACGGCTCTTAAATTCAATCCCTCTGCTAATGAACGCTAGCACACCATAGGCCTTCTTCACAGCTCTATTCACTTGAGTAGCAAGTTTCAAAGATCTATGAACATAGACCCCAAGATCTCTCTGCTCCTCTACATTGCCAAGAACCCTACCGTTAACCCTGTATTCCGCATTTCCACAGTCCAAAGATGTGCGGGTTAGGTGGATTGGCCATGCTAAATTGCCCGTAGTGTCCTAATAAAAAAGTAAGGTTAAAGGGGAGGTTGTTGGGTTACAGGTATAGGGTGGATACGTGGGTTTGAGTAGGGTGATCATGGCTCGGCACAACATTGAGGGCCGAAGGGCCTGTTCTGTGCTGTACTGTTCTATGTTCTATTTTAACCCTGTATTCCGCACTAACCCTAATGTGGACATGCCGAATTTCCTTAGTTTCCTGAGGAAGTATAGGCATTGTTGGTCGTTGCGTCGACGTGGGTGGACCAGGACAGGTTGTTGGTGATGTGCACACCTAGGAATTTGAAGCTGTGACACATAACCAGCAGGAATGTATTATCTGGTACATAACACTTTGTATTTATCTTTACCAAGGAAGAAAATGCTATCCAGGCAACGGTGAAAGAGGTGGCAATTCAGACAGACAGGGTTTTTAATTGATGAGGTGGTATTATGTAGGCTGTTTACGGCATCAGGACCGGATGAGTAGTATCAACGGTTGTTAAAAAAGTGAGAATTGAAATTGTGGAGGCACTGCCGATAATCTTTCAGTCTTCCTTAAAACTCTGGGGTCGTGCCACAGGACTGGGAAATTGCAAATGTTATACTCTTGTTCAAAAAAGGGGCTAAGGATCCGCCCAGAAACTACAGGACAGTCCGTTAACTTCGGAGTTGGGGAAAATGCAAGATAAAATAATTCAGGACAAATTAATAGTCACCTGGACAAATGAGAGTTAATTAAAGAAAGCCAATGTAGATTTCTTGCGGGAAAATAGTGTTTGACCAACTTGGTGTTTCTGAAGAGGTGACAGCAAGAGTTGATGAGGACAATGCTGCTGATGTACATGGGCTTCCAAAAGGCATTTGATACATAACAGACTTGTGAGCAAAATTATAGCTCATTGAATAAAAGGGAAAGTAGAAACTTGGAAATTGGCTGAGTTACAGCGAACACAAAGTAATGATTAATAGCTGCTTTTCAGGCAAAAGGAAGGTTGGCAGTGGAGCTCCCCAGGGGTTAGTGTTGGGACTCTTGCTCTTCTTAATCACCGAGCTTGGTGTACAGGGCACATTTAAAAATTTGCTGATGATACAAGAAACATTTGGGCAGCACGGTGGCACAGTGAGTAGCACTGCTGTCTCACAACGCTGAGGTCCAGGATCGGTCCTGGCTCTGGTCACTGTCAGTGTGGAGTTTGCACATTCTCCCCGTGTTTGCATGGGCTTTTGCCCCCACAATCCAAAGATGTGCAGGCAAGGTGAATTGGCCATGCTAAATTGCCCCTTATTTGGACAAAATGAATTGGGTACTCTAAAATTAAAAAAAATACACATCACTAAATCCAGAATTGCCTGTTGCCCAGTGGGCTCCACCACAAGCTGCTCCAACAAGAAACATTGTGAACTGCAAGAAGGATAGTGTGGAACTTCAAAAAGACAGACAAGTTGGCAGAATGGGCAAACAAGTGGCAGGTGTGAAATGATTCATTTTGGTTGGAAGATTTTGGCGAGACAGTGTCAAACAAAGGGTAGAACTCTAAAGGGGGTTCCAGAGCAGAGAGACCTGGGTGTACAAGTACATGTCATTGAAGGTGGCAGGACAGATTGAGAGAGCAGTTAGAAAAAGCAGACAGTACCCTGGGCTTTGTAAAAGAGCAAATGGGTTATGTTGAACATATGTTAGACACCAGTTCAGCCTCAGCTGGAGTTTAGGGTGCCACGTTGTCATAATGATGTAAAGGCATTTTACCCCAAAGGGGGTGCAGAAAAAAAATGAGAATGGTTCCAAAGGTGAGGAACTTCAATTACGTAGATAGATTGGAGAAATTGAGGCTGTTTTCCTTGTAGCAAAGAAAATGGAGAGGAGATTTGATAGAAGTATTCAAAATCATGAGGTTTACACAATAACTTCATTGCAGTGTTAATGTAAGCCAACTTGTGACAATAAAGATTAGTATTCTTAGATAGGGAGAATGTTTCCATTGTGAAAGGATTGAGAATGAAAAGGCACAAATTTAAGGAAGAAAATATGATATGGTTACCGTCTGGAATGCAATCCCTGGAGTGAGTGGTGGAGGCAGTTCAATTGAGGCGTTCAAAAGTGGGTTAGACTGTTATTTGAAAAGGAACAATGGACAGAATTATGGGGAAAAGGCAGGAGAATGGCACATTTGGAGAGCTGTGGCAGCATGATGGGTCAAACATCCTCCTTCTGCACTGCAAAACCTCAGTGAAATTCTCATTCCATACTGTGCAGGTCTTACGGGAAGTGTTTATCTAAATGTTAAGGAACTACAGGACTGGGTTCAGCTGTGCTGATCAAACAGCCACATTCAAATTCAAATTCACATTCAAAGATCATGTGAATAACGACTTGTTGAGCAACTGGTTCTTGTGGAACCATGCCCCGCAAGACAGCATCATTAGGAGGGCAGCTGACAACTAGAAATGAATACAAAGAGTTTCTTGTAGCTTTCCTCACAATTATGAAGCTGAAACATACAGGATTCGCCAATACTTAAATGTCTGTGTGCAACGCAACTGGCACCTTCAGATTTTTGCAATAATCAGGTGTTTTAGATGGTTTAGAACAGCATTCAAATTCATATGTTACAGCTTTGAAAATAAGGGCAGAAGTTTACACTTTCCCATGCATACATCCACCATTCATTCCATCACCATTTTGCACATTCCCTATCAAAATCATCCTCAACTTCTATCAGATTAGCAAAAATGGTTAATGGGACTGGTTCTTCCAAATTTATTTTTCTTTTGGGGAGGATTCTATTTAATACCTCTTTCCCAATAACCAAAATGCGATGATACAATACTGGAACATCTTCAATGCAGTCTACTCTACTGCTAGACATTTTATAAAATACATTTATCATTAAGGATTTACTGCTGTTTTTGTTCTTGAATAATGTAAAGATTGGAGGCTAGAGATCAAGATTAACAATGCATACTTCTGCTATGTACTTTTCTCATTCCAATTTAACTTTCTTTTGGTTGATACTTAGATGCCCTCGGGTTTGATTTAATTGTGACACACCCACTCAGCCAGCACCAAATGTTGCTGATACTTCATTTATTTTGTTTGTCATTGGCTCATGTGACTCACTAAAATCAATGTAACGGATCAGTGGAGTCAGACAGATTAGTGCACACAGATTTAAAATTGTAAACATCACTGATCTACACTAGAACTCAGCATCCTGGGTATTTAGAGATTGATTATAGTGTATGCTGCATAAACAGGATTTTAAAATAATTAACACTAATTTAAACACATCACTAAGGACAGCAAGTAAACACAGCTAAAATAATGCCTCCCAAAGAACTGATTCTGTTAGATTCCAGATGATGTCATCATAAAAGATCCCTTTCAGTAAAATCTCAGTAGTAACTAGACTCCAGGTTAATACTTTGAGCATCACAGTAGAACACACCTATTCTATGACAGAAACTCCTTGGAAATAATGCAAGATTAATTCATTTGAAAATGCCATTGTATGTCTAATAACTCTGCAATACAATTCCAATCTGTGCCCCGGGTACAATGCAACAAAACAGTCTACCCAGGAATTTGAACAAGTATAATAAACCCCTCAGCTCTGCCAGAGAAATGTATGAACAGCAGCGAGGTATTGTTGAAGACTAACCATCCAGAATCAAAGTCTTGGAGAGAGTACGTAACTTTCCAGTGTGTGCCCAATATGCTGCAGTCTACCTCGACAGGGCGACAACACGGAAGGCAATGATCATACCATTTCATACGCAATGAATACTCAGAACAATATCCCAGTTGCCCTGGGAATCCTCAATGTTACCTTTAGATCCCATTAAGTCTCATGGCATCAGGTTGAAGATTGTTATCATGAAGTCAGGAGCTGAGTGGCCCTGGCAGAACCCAAGGTGTGTGTCAACAGTGACCCCAGGTTCCATGAAGCTGCATGGAATCAGGTCGAACAAATGGGAAAAATCTATGTGCCCTTGTCCTCACCAATCTACCTGTCGCGGATGGATCTGTCAATGGCAGTATTGGCAGGAGGGACCACCACAAGTCCTCATGAGGATACCCTACATCATGTTGTTTGGTACTACCACCCTGCTAAATGGGATAGATTTCACACAGATCTTCAACTCAAAACTGGACATCCATGAGGCGCTGTGGGCAATCAACAGAATTGTATCCAACCACAATCTGTAACCTCATCACTTGATTTATCCCCCACCCTGCCATTACTATCAAGCCAGGAGATTAACCCTTGTTCATTTAAGAGTGGAGGGCGGCATGCCAGGAACAGCACCAGGTGTATCTAAAAATGAGGTGTCAAACTGGTGAAGCCACAATACAGGATTACCTGTATGCTGAACAGCATTTGCAGCACACGATAGACAGAGCTAACCGACCTCATAGCCAATGGATCAGATCAAAAGTTCTGCAGTCCGGCCACAACCAGTTGTGAATGGTGGTGAACAATTAAACAACCAACAACAGGAAGTGGTTCCACAACTATCCCTATCCTCAAAGATGGAGGAGTCCAGCACATCAGTTATAAAGGCAAGGCTGAAGCATTGTCAAGCTTCAGCCAGAAGCACTGAATGGATGGATGATCCATCTCGGCCTTTGCCTGAGGTCCTCAATATCACAGATGCCAATCTGCAGTCAATTCAGTTCATGCCACATAGAATGATAGAATGTTTACAGCACAAAAGGCCACTTGGCCTATCATGTCTGTGCCAGCCGAAAAACAAGCCACCCAACCTAATGCCACTTTTCAGCATTGGTCAGTAGTCCTGCAGGTTACAGCACTTGAGGGGAATATTCAGGTACCTTTTAAATGAGTTGAGGGTTTCCGCCTCACTACAGGCAGTGAATTCCAGACCCCCACAACCATCTGGATGAAAACAGTTCAAGGCACTGGATGCTGCAACGGCTGTGGGCTGTGACAACACCCCGGCAGTGGCACTGAAGACCTGCGAAATAGAACTAGCTGTGGCCCCAACAAGCTGTTCCATTACAGCTACAACACTTGTATGGGGGTTGGTTTAGTTCAGTTAGCTGGACAGCTGGTTCGTAATGCAGAGTGAAGGCCAACAGCACGGGTTCAATTCCTGGCTCACGTTATTCATGAAGGCCCCGCCTACTCAACCTTGCCTCTCACCTGGGGTGTGGTGATCCTCAGGTTAAATCACCACCAGCCAGCTCTCTGCTGCCCCCCCCCCCCCCCCCCCCCCCCCAAAGACAAAAGCAGCCTATGGTCATCTGGGACTATGGCGACTTTACTTTACAACACTGCTATCTCCCTGGAAATAATGTGGAAAAATGCCCTGGCATCCACGATTCCTCAGGTACTTGTAACAGTCAGTGTCCATACGCAGCAAGATCTGGCAGATAAGTGGCACACAAGTGCTATCTCTTACAAAACGGAATCTAACCATCTCCCCATGGCATTAAAGTATACTGCCATCGCTGAATCCTCCACTATCAACATCCTGAGGGTCACCATTGATCAGAAACTGAACTGGACTAGCCCTCAAAACACTGGCTTCAAGAACAGGCCAGAAGCTAGGAATCCTGTGGCGAGTAGCTCACCTCCTGGCTCCCTGAAGCCTGTTCCCCACATCTACAAGGCACAAGTTAGGAGTGTAATGGAATACTCCCACCACCTTCCTGGGTGAGTGCATCTCCAACAGTACTCAAGTGGCTCGATTCAATCCAGGACAAAGCCGCCTACTTCATTGACACCCCATCCACCACCTTCAACAGTCACTCCCTCAACGACCAACACACAGAAGCAGCAGTGTGTGTACCATGTACAAGATGCACTACAAAACCTCAACATGCCTCCTTCAACAGCACCTTCCAAACCAGCGACCTCTGCCACCCAGAAGGACATGGGCAGAAGATACATGGGGACACCACCACCTGGAAGTTCCCTTCTAGGCCACAGGCCATTCTGACTTGGAAATATATTGCCACGCCTTCACTGTCACTGGGTCACAATCCCTGAACTCTCTAACAGCACTGTGGGTGTACCTATCTGCCACAATGGCTGCAGTGGTTCAAGAAGGCAGCTCACCACCACCTTCTGAAGTGCAATTAGGGTTGGGCAAAAAATAAATTTTAAAAGTTCATGAACAAAATTTTAAAAATATTGAAGCAGGGAAATCAAGGCAAATAACACATATGGATAGAAACTTTTAGCCACTTTTCGGAGATAAAAATATGTACACATTGCTCTTTTAATGGCAAAAATGGCTCTTCAGTCTCCATCAACATGCACCAACCGGCTGCGTGTTTGAAATTCAAAGTGAACAAGAGATTCTACAGATTGTGTTGAGCAGATAGCAGAGGAAATTCCCCGTTAGTCTTATTTAGAACTCATGCTATGGAAAAAAGTAGAATGCTTCCTCAGAGGTACAAGATGGGCAGAGACAGACATTTCTGATTTAGAAGGAAGGTTGAGATTGAACGGTGTGGCACGAGGAGGTGGAAGGAGGAAGAGAATCACAACTCTCCAGCTACTTTACCCAGTGTTTCAGAAAACTCACTTTTGGCTGCACAAAGTACAAACAGTGCAGACAGTTGGGAGTTTCCATATGACGAGTAGAAAAAAGGATAATGGTTGGCTGGAAACAAGTCACTCTCAGGTTCTGCAGAGGAAGTTTGTACATGTGTGAGGCACTAACTGGCACCTCTCTGCTCTGCCATCTGTCAAATATTGTTATGCCAAGTCTTAACGGTATTTGGGGGGGGGGGGGGGGGGTTGAACTGCCCACAAGTACTCTTAATACCAAAACTTGTGGACCAGGGCAGCACGGTAGTATTGTGGTTAGCACAATTGCTTCACAGCTCCAGGGTCCCAGGTTCAATTCCCTGCTTGGGTCACTGACTGTGCGGAGTCTGCACATCCTCCCCGTGTGTGCGTGGGTTTCCTCCGGTTTCCTCCCACAGTCCAAAGATGTGCAGGTTAGGTGGATTGGCCATGATAAGTTGCCCGTAGTGTCCAAAATTGCCCTTAGTGTTGGGTGGGGTTACTGGGTTATGGGGATAGGGTGGAGGTATGGGCTTGGGTAGGGTGCTCTTTCCAAGAGCTGGTGCAGACTCGATGGTCCGAATGGCCTCCTTCTGTACTGTAAATTCTATGATTTCATCGAAGCAGACTAATGGGATAAAAGGGAAGTTTCAAAACAAAACAAATTTAAAAGGTCACTTTTAAACTGTCGGATGGCCAAAAATCCAAACTGGCTCACCAATGTCCTGAGGGGGAACCCGTTTCCCTCTGAACTGCCCAATCAAAGCATTAATTTAATGATGGTGGGACAACTCAGAAGGAGCAATAAATGCTAGATTCAGATCCTCAGAATTGGAAAAGTAATATACATCCACACATCAGAATACACATAAACATGCAAGACCATCCCATCACTATTGCTTGTTCACCTTTCACATTAACAGTTAAACAGCTATCGTGCTTTGAAAGGTCAACGCTTCCCCACATGTTGCATCTACATAAACACACCTTCCTCAAGCCTGTGTTGCTGTCTTTAAGATACTCAACTTGTTGTGCTGCATTTTCACCACTAGATGTGGCTATTCCCCTTGTGGTGAATTGTGGCTAGAATGAGTTAAATGAGCTGACAATCACAACTTCATCAAACTTGGTGAAGAATTCAGGATCATAAATTGATACTAATAATCTTTATTAGTGTCACATGTAGGCTTACACTTTTCACTGCAATGAAGTTGCTGCGAAAATCCCCTCGTCACCACATTCCAGCACCTGTTCGGGTACACCGAGGGAGAATTCAGAATTCACCTAAACCACGTCTTTCGGCACTTGTGGGGGGAAACTGGAGCGCCCGGAGGAAACCAACGCAGACACTGGGAAAATGTGCAGACTCCGCACAGTGACTAAGCCGGGAATTGAACCCGGGAAGCTGGCGCTGTGAAGCCACAGTGCTAACCACTGTGCGACCGTGCCACTCTAAAGGAACACTAAGGTTTTACGGAAGGAATTGCAGCAAAAGCACAGACCATATGTTAGCTCCAATTAACTACGATCTTTCAAATCTCAGGAGGTTCTTGCAATAGAGAGAGTACTGCTCCTGGTGCGAACCCTCCTCCTTACAGTCGAGTTCCTGCTGCATGGCCTATTGTCCATCCTGACGCAGTCGGGAGTGGGAGAAGGGAAACGGGAGCAGTGATCTGCTGGACCTGTCTTGAGGTGCAGTGGTAGAGAAGTACCAACTGAGCTTGAGAATTGGGTGCCATGTTTTGGGAAACTCGATCTGGAGGGTGGGCATACCGATTTTGACGGAGCATATTTGATGCTCTCTTCGAGGCCTGGGATTGGGTTTGGCCATCCGACCACTGGTCCTCTATTGTCCTGTTCTGGATGTTCATTGTGAGGGGTTGGAGGTGGCTGAACTGGTCGAGCCATCTCCCCAGCCCGAGCCTAGGTTGTTGACCGCCTGAGTTCTGGTGAAATGGAATGGTAGAAGTAATGATGTCTTATGCTTCAATCACTGATAACCGTGAGAGATCCTGAGGCATGCTCATTGATCTTGATCCTGCCTTATCCTGATTTTTGCTTTCTTCATGTGACAGTGAAGAAGTCTTTATCCTGAGAACTGCTCTGCATCTCAGATGTTATCCTGGGCTTTGCTCCGTATTGATTATGTCATTGTCTGAGTGAATAATGTGGCTGTGATGACCTGCACCATTGGGTATCCTGATTTAACAAGTTCATTTAATGTTCAGCCAAATGTTGAATTCAGGATTTCACAGAAGAAACCATTCGGCCCATCGAGTCTGCGCCGACACATGAAAAACACCTGCCTGCCTATTTAATCCCATTTGCCCGCACTTGGCCCATAGATTAGTGCAGTCTTTATCCTAAACATATTTGGGCCTCAGAATTCCTTGTGGTGGAGAGTGGGGGCTCTCTTTGTTAGTCTCCCCCCCATCTTATTTGAAGGGAAAATGAGCAGAGCCGGAGCAGGGTGAGAGGTGGACGGTTGGGATTGAGAGTTAGTTTGTCCTCCGTATAAACGAGAAAAGTCCCTCCCCAGTTAGAGCTAATCAGTTTAGGGTTTTACATAGAATTACATAGAATTTACAGTGCAGAAGGAGGCCATTCATCCCATCGAGTCTGCACCGGCTCTTGGAAAGAGCACCCTACCCCTACCAAGGTCAACACCTCCACCCTATCCCCATAACTCAGTAACCCCACCCAAGACTAAGGGCAATTTTGGACACTAAGGGCAATTTATCATGGCCAATCCACCTAACCCGCACATCTTTGGACTGTGGGAGGAAACCGGAGCACCCGGAGGAAACCCACGCACACATGGGGAGGATGTGCAGACTCCGCACAGACAGTGACCCAAGCCGGAATCGAACCTGGGACCCTGGAGCTGTGAAGCGATTGTGCTATCCACAATGCTACCGTGCTGCCATTTTCATTTTGCCATGTTTTCCATTTTCTTTTCATTTTGATTCTGAATGTCCGTGCTTTAATCCTTTTGGACCCAGGTAGATTGCATGTTGCCCTGATGAATACTGGGTTTTATCTGACTCTCCCTTTAGGTTGAATTTTCTCCTGATATGGGTCTCCCTCTTTGGCAGTTTTAATTTCAGTTGAGGCTAGGATGGCTACAAGCTCCCTTCATATGACAGTAGTTTCTATGATTCGGCTGGGTGTCCCCGCCCTGGAGGGTTTTCTCCTAGCTGTGTGGATTCTGGTCCTGGTCTGGTCTGGAGGTTAGGGGTTCCTGGATGTTGAGAGTGGGAAGATGGGGTGGAAAATTCAGCTTCCTCTCCTAAGGTGCCCATGAACTGGGTGTCTTGACAATTCTACTCCCTCTTGGCTGATGTTCTTCCTGGGCTTGGGCCAGTTTGTAATTCTTTTCATTTTCTCTGGATAGGTGGGAGGCCCTAGTTGGGAATGAGTTGCTACAAACTTGGTGGCGTGTAAGGGTTGGGGCTGAGTGAAAGTTCCTGGAGTTGCATTTTCCTGAAGTCTTTTGTGACGGTATACAAGGTAAATGAGCTTGTTGCGCACATTGAAATTGGCCGGTATGATGTGGGCATCACAGAGACGTGGCTGCAAGGGGATCAGGGCTGGGATCTAAATATCCAAGGATATACATCCTATTGAAAGGACAGGCAGATGGGCAAAGGGGGCAGGGTTCCATTGTTAGTAAGAAATTAAGTTAAATCGATAGCAAGGAGCGATATAGGATCAGAAGGCATAGAATCTCTGTGGGTAGAGTTGGGGAATCGCAAGGTAAAAAGATCTTGGTGGGAGTTATGTACAGGCCCCTGAGCAGTAGTCAGGATATGGGGCAGAAAATAAATCAGGAGCTAGAAAATTAGTGTAAAAAAGGCAATATTTCAATAATCATGGAGGACTTCAATATGCAGGTGGACCGGGAAAATCAGGTCGGCTGTGGATCCCAAGAAAAGGAATTTGTGGAATGTGTAAGAGATGGTTTGTTGGAGCAGCTTGTGACAATGCCTACTGGGGAACAGGCAATTCTGGATTTCGTGATGTGTAATGAGGCAGACTTGATTAGGGAACTGAAGGTGAAGGAACCCTTAGGGAGGATGGATCCTGGCGTGGACAGAGGATTGGCTGACTGGCAGAAGGCAGAGAGTGGGGATAAAGGGGTCTTTTTCAGGATGGCAGTCGGTGGCTAGTGGTGTGCCTCAGGGGTCTGTGCTGGGACCACAACTTTGCACAATATACATTAATCATCTGGAAGAAGAAACTGAGGGCACTGTTGCTAAGTTTCCAGATGATACAAAGATCTGGAGAGGGACAGGTAGTATTGAGGAAGCAAGGGGGCCGCAGAAGGACTTGGAAAAACTAGGAGAGTGGGTAATGAAGTGGCAAATGAAATACAATGTGGAAAAGCGTGAGGTTATGCACTTTGGAAGGAGGAATCTAGACATAGACTATTTTCTAAATGGGGAAATGCTTTGGAAAACTGAGGCACTTGGGAGTTCTTGTTCACGATTCTCTTAAGGTTAATGTGCAGGTTCAGTCGGCAGTTAAGAGGGCAAATGCAATGTTAGAATTCAGGTAAAGAGGGTTAGAATACAAGACCAGAGATGTACTTCTGAGGCTGTACAAGGCTCTCGTCATTTGGAGTATTGTGAGCAGTTTAGGGCCCCGTATCTAAGGATCTGCTGGCCTTGGAAAGGGTCCAGAGGAGGTTCACAAGAATGATCCCTGGAATGAAGAACTTGCTGTATGAGGAACGGTTGAGGACTCTGGGTCTGTACTCGTTGGAGTTTAGAAGGATGAGAGGGGATCTTATTGAAACTTACAGGATACTGCGAGGCCTGGATAGAGTGGACGTGGAGAGGATGTTTCCACTTGTAGGAAAAACTAGAACCAGAGGACACAATCTCAGACTAAAGGGACAATCCTTTAAAACAGAGATGAGGAGGAGATTCTTCAGCCAGAGCGGGGTGAATCTGTGGAACTCTTTGCCGCAGAAGGCTCTGGAGGCCAAATCACGGAGTGTCTTTAAGACAGAGATAGATAGGTTCTTGATTAATAAGGGGATCAGGGGTTATGGGGAGAAGGCAGAAGAATGGGGATGAGAAAATATCAGCCATGATTGAATGGCGGAGCAGACTTGATGGGCCAAGTGGCCTAATTCTGCTCCTATGTCTTAGGGTCTTGTATTTTAATATCAGTGGTCTTTTTTCCTCGTCACTATAATTATCATGACCAATGTATAGGAAAATGTAACTCCTCTGATCATATCCATGTCATAGTTTCCCCTCCTGTCCTCTGCTGTTCGCCAGAGAGTAACATACACAAGGTGGACAACAATCAGAACGTAGTCTTCTGGCCAATTTTCCATTTCACTAATCCAGAGACAATCTGGTTAATTGATCACCTCCCGCAATCCTCAGCTGAGAATGTTCACTCAACAGCGAATGGAGAGCAAACCTGGGACTTGTCTGTACAGCTCTGCTACACAATTGCAAACACACCATTGGAGGAACGGGAAGTCTTTTTAAATACAAATCTCATAACTAACAGATATTCAATAAACTACTGTTTTCTGTTTAAAATCAGTAAGAAATCTGAGCAGCAGTCAGAATCAACTGTCCAAAACTGTCAAATCCAATTTAAAGCTTTAAAGGCAGAGCTGTATTTCAATATTGAAAATGCTGGAAAAACACAGTTCAGGGAGCAGAGGGAAACGGTTAATGTTTCAGGAGGGTGATGTCTTATAAGAACATAAGATGATAAGAAATAGAAGAAAAGGCCATGCAGTCCCACAAACATCCTCTACCTTTCTATCTGATCATAGCAGATCCTCAGTCTCAACACCATTTTCCCACCCACTCCCCATATTCTTTCATTCCTGGGGACAGTAAGATCTGCCATCTCAGCTCTAAATATATTCAACTATGGAGCATCCACAGCCATCTGGGGTCCAGAATTCCAAAGGTTCACAACCTTTTCATTGACAAAATCTCTCATCTCATTATCAGGACTGATGAACATCTTGTATAAAGTAGCTTTACCCGACCCTTAGTCACAGTCCTCTCAATTACCATGGCAGTCTACCCTCTTTTTCCTATCACTACCGCATAAGGTCAACTTTTATCTCTCGCATTATTTCCATATGAATTCCTTTTGTCCCAGTTCAGTCCTGTTGGTTGGTCATGAGAACATCCTTGTGCACAATCCTGGTTTCTCCTCCCTGATCTCTTCAGGGCATTCAACACTTCTTCCATCATCATTTCCTTATGACTTGCTCAATTGGTTGCAATCCTGCGTACCTCAATGTAACTGGCACATCTCTTGAATGGCTTCTCCTCCCACTTGACAACAGTCACTCAGGACACACTTTAGTTTGCTTTTGTCTTCATCTATACAGGCTATGCCTCAGTTTATTTGAAGGCATTAGGTTTCCTTCCAGCTAAACCGCCCCTCAGCCACAATTCTACTTCCAGCTTCCTTATCAGAAATGATTCTGGATTCAGCCAAGAGTATTTTGCGGTTTATCAGGATCAATGTCACCTTGTTTGAATTAATAGTTAACCACAGCCCTCACACATGCTTTCCCCCGCCGTCGCCTTTTTTGGTCCCAAACTTCGCTTCACAGCTCATATCCAAACTTGTAAAATTGCCCATTGGCACGGACTGAACACCCAACACTGCTTGAAACCCTTATTCGTTCCATCACCTGGCTGCGCACCAGAGTCCCACATTAACTACCACGCCCAGATCTCCACCAAACAGAAGTAAAAGTCCTGTGGCAATGGAAAATTGGAGGCAGTTGCAGGACTGTGATACCTAGAGGTCCCCAGCCAAGATTCCGCACACAGGCAGATGTGTGGTGATCATTGGGGGCTGGTTTAGCACAGGGCTAAAGAGCTGGCTTTTAAAGCAGACCAAGGCAGGCCAGCAGCACGGTTCAATTCCCGTACCAACCTCCCCGAACAGGTGCCGGAATGTGGTGACCAGGGGCTTTTCACATTAACTTCATTTGAAGCCTACTCGCGACAATAAACAATTTTCACTTTCCACTATCACTGTGCCAGGATAAGGTGCGTTTTGACAGCTGCATCCGCGACGGATCAGCCCTCTTTAGGTACCCTCTGCTCACCCCAAATGTGCAGGGAAATGGAAAAGGTGCCCCAAAAAAAGGATGTCCCATTTCCCCTAGCTGGGAAACCGCCTGGGATCACTGCCCCTCTGTGGTCATAAAAAGGAGCTAAACTTGGGAAGCTAAAATGTGAGAATGCTCATTGACAACCCAAGAATGAGAGCCCGGAAAGACACAAGGCCTGGGAGCTAGCAAGGATTAACACTGATATTGCCGCTCTGAGCAAAACCCAGCTCCCTGGTAAGAGCAGCTGAAGGAGACCAGTGGAGAGTATAGGCCGTGACTCCACCTCCACGGAATGAATTTTGCCCTGGAGAAAAGGATCACCTCGCGCTCTCCAAACTCCCCTTGAATGTGAGATGTTGATAACCCTCGCCCTACCACTCATCCATATCAATGTGTCACGGTTATCAGCGCACGAGCTCCAACTTCAGACTGCAACCAACAATAAAAATTGAGAAGGCCATTCGGCCCTTCGAGCCTGCTCCACCATTCATTATCATGGCTGATCATCAAGTTCGCTACCCTGATCCCGCCTTTCCCCATAAACCTTGATCCCTTTAACCCAAGAGCTATCCAATTCCTTCCTAATATCATACAACATTTTGGCCTCAATTTCGCAGATTCACCACTCTCTCTGGGTGAAGAAATTTCTCCTCATCTCAGTCCTAAAAGATTTACTCCTTATCCTCAAACTATAATCACTAGTTCTGGATGGCACGGTAGCACAGTGGTTATCACTGTTGCTTCACACTGCCAGGGTTCCAGGTTCGATTCCGGCTTGGGTCACTGTCTGTGTGGGGTCTGCACATTCTCCCTGTGTCTGTGGGTGGGTTTCCTCCGGGTGTTCCGGTTTCCTCCCACAGTCCTGAAAGACGTGCTTGTTAGGTGGATTGGACATTCTGAATTCTCCCTCTGTGTACCCGAACAGGTGCCGGAGTGTGGCGGCTAGGGGATTTTCACAGTAACTAAGCCTATTTGTTACATTGATAAAGATTATTTCTGAATCCACCCTGTCTAATCCTGTTTGAATTTTCTAAATTTCTATGATATCCACTCTCACTCTTCTAAACTCCAATGAATATAATCCTAACCGATTTAGTCTCTTCTCAGAAGACAGTCCCGCCATCCCAGGAATCAGCCTGGTAAACCTTCGCTGCACTCGCTCCAAAGCAAGAGCATCCTTCCTCAGGTAAGGACACCAAAACTGCGCACAATACTCCAGGTGTGGCCTCAGCAATGCCCTATACAATTGCAGTAAAACATCTCAATTCCTATACTCAAATCCTCTCGCTATGAAGGCCAACATACCATTTGCCTTCTTTACTGCCTACTGAGCTGCGCACTTATTTTCAGCGACTGAAGCAAGAGGACACCAAGGTCTCACTGAGTATCCACCTCTCTCAATTTACACCCATTCGAATAACAATCTGCCTTCCAACTTTTGCTACCGAAGTGTATAGCCTCACATTTATCCACATTATACTGCATCTGCCATGCATTTGCCCACTCACTCAGCCTGTCCAACTCCCACTGAAGCATCTCTGTATCCTCCTCACAGCTCACCCTCCCACCCAATTTGCATAATCTGCAAATTTGGAGATAATACATTCAGTTCCCTCGTCCAAATCATTAATATATAATGTGAACAGTTGGGATCCCAGCAAAGTTTCCTGCAGTACCCCACGAGTCACTGCCTGCCAATCAGGAAAAGACCCATTTATTCCAGCTTTTTGCTTTCTGTCTGATAATAATAATAATAGCTTATTGTCATGAGTAGGCTTCAATTAAGTTACTGTGAAAAGCCCCGAGTCGCCACATTCCGACGCCTGTTCGGGAGGCCGGTACAGGAATTGAACCCACGCTGCTGCCTTGTTCTGCATTACAAGCCAGCTGTTTGAGCCCACTGTGCTAAACCAGCCCCTAACCAGCTTTCTGTCCATCTCAAGACACCACCCCATGCACATTAACTTTGTATATTGATCTATGTGAGACTTTGTCGAAAGCCCTCTGAAAAGCCTAAATAAACCACATCCACCATTTCTCCCTGGTCAACTCTACTAGTTATATCTTCAAGGAGAGGTTTTACACCAATCTCAACAGCGTTCTTGCTTCTATCCTCAGGGACAAGCCCATCCTCCTGATGACTTTAATGTCCAGATTGGATGGTAGCGGTCATAACGGGATTGGAAGGTGTTGTCTGAGGAACTATGGTGAGTTCCTACAGTGCATCTGGTAGATGTGGTTACTATGGTACACCAGCAGTGGAGGATATTACTGCTTATGGATGGGGTGCCAATCAAGCAGGCCGCTTTGTCCTGGATGGTGTCAAGCTTCTCAAGTGTTGTTGGAGCTGTACTCAATGAGAAAAGGGTAGGGTATTCCATCACAGTCCTGATTGTGCATTTTTGATTGTGGACAGGCATTATGGAATCAGGAAGAGAGTTGCTCGCCGCAGGATCCCTAGCCTCTGACCTGCGCTTGTAACCACAGTAGTTATATGGCTAGTCCAGTTCAGTTTCTGGTCAACAGTAATACCCAAGGATGTTGATAGTAGGAAATTCAGCAGTGGTAATGCCACTGAATGTCATGGGGCGATGGTTAGACTTTCTGATATTGGAGATGATTAATGTCTGGCATTTGTGTGGCACAGATGTTACTTGCCACCTATCAGTTCAGGGATGGGCAATAAGTGCTGGCCAGCCAGTGATGCCCACATCCCATGACTGAGTTTTAAAAAAAGTTCATGCCTGGATATTGTCCTGGTCTTGCTTCATTTGGACATGGTCTGCTTCGGGACTGAAGCATTGTACAAACCTTATGATGGACAGAAGGAAGGTCATTGGTGAAGCAGCTGAAGATATTTCGGCTTAGGACACTACCTTAAGGAAATTATGCAGTGATGTCCTGTAACTAAGATGATTGAACTCCCAACAGCCAAAACCATCTTCCTTTGTATTACCTATGACTCCAACCAGTGGGGAATTTTCCCCGATTGCCGTTGACTACAGTTCTGCTAGGGTTCCTTGATGCCAAACTCTGGGCTGGATTCTTCTGCCCCGCCCTCTGCAAGATCGCTACGTGGGACAAGGATCATGTAACAGACAATTGACCATGGTGGGAATTTCCGGAGAATCCTGCCCGTTGTGAATGTTCACTTGATGTCAACGGCAGTAACTCTCACCTCACCACATTTACTTACATACACTGTAGGCACAGGAAAATCTGACAGCCAGATCATGCAGTCTCTAGATATTTATATATGATTATGTATTATTAATGTAGTAAAACATCCAAATGCACAATTATGTATTCGTAAAGGAGTAATAATCAGTGTGTTTTAAAATACTTCAACTTCAGTTATCATCGTAAACTCAGCGAATGATCTTGCTTACACTCCTTTGTAGACTGGCCTTTCGTTTGCTGCAGCAAGTAACGATTTGAAATTTTCCAATCACTACAATAAGCAGTAAAACATTAGTCCCCAAGTCTGCCAATGTTATGACTTTACAAAACATAAAGCAGTCAACAATTTGAGCCTTGACCAGCATGATTTATTGGAATCGAATGTACTCTACTCACAAAAACTCAACTTTTACTCAAAGCAGAGCGACAAACCTTCCATTAAAATCTCAAATCTGCAGAGCACACTGTTTATGTATGCAAACCTGGCCTGTTGAGTTGCACCTTTCCTCATTCCCAAGGAGTGATCAATTTAACAATTCCCAGCCCCTCATCCTGTATCGGATAGACTTTATGCTCCGACCAATTTTCTTTCTAAATCAGTTGAAATACTATTTTAATTCAAGCACGTTTGTGAAGATATTAAATCACAGAGCCTTTATTACACAAAATGTTGCTTTTCCAAACATCGTTGCCAGAACGCTTCCATGACAGTTCACACATCTAGACAGAAATACATCATAGCACCTTTCAAATTACCATAGACCATACAAAATGCCAGCCAAAAACTTGGAAAGCCCTTTTCAAAGTATTGAATAGGCTTTAAAAAGTTCCAGAACAATCATGAGCACTGATAAATGAATTACTAAGCAGAAACGGTTATGTGTAAATGTTAATTTAACATTTACCACACCTGCTAAAATTATGGGCTAACAGAGCAAAATAAAGACAAACTAGCAAAATGTTAGCCCTGCTTTCATTCCTCATTCATAATTCACCATGATAGCAAGCCAAGTAAACATTTTGGAAGTCATTTTTATATAAAAACCTATTATTGACTGGGGCTAATGTACCCATGTACATTTTCTATTAAGTTACCATTTCTAATTTTGGAGTTCACTGATGCTCATTCAGGTAACTGATGCAACTTGAGCAACATTTTCCTTTGTTGTAACATTATTCGGGGCATTCTATAAAAAGCACGAAGGCTCAAACCACATGGGCCCAATAAATTTCAGCTGAAAAATCAGCTTTGCCTGCATTTTGCATTTCGAAAAGCATTGCAATAAAACAAGTACATGGAAAGCACCTGGATTCATTTAACAATGACATGGACATTTTATTTTTGTTTGACCTAAATATAATTAGCCACCCCTTACACAAATTCTGATTGCATCAGACAATTAATTCAAGAGATAATATTTACCGGAGTTAACTTCAAGTATGCTAAAAGTTTACAGCAGATTAGTTTATCAAACCTGACACATTCCAGCCATTGCAACAATCATGTGACTGGGAGTGAACTCCATGGGTGCAGCAAATATTGTGTAACAAGTTTCACTGTAACCTTCCAGTCTAGTTTCACCCTTTGATCAGAATGCAACCTTTGAGATTTTATGTTTCTAAGGTTATACTGGGGGCAGGAGGGGTGGGGAAGAGAAAATACAGGAAGGGTTAGACAAGTGTGATAAATAAATGCACATGTAGCTTCAAGTTGAAATGCTCTGATGCTAAACGTAATTAAAAAGATGGATTTTGAGTTTCCTAAATTTCACAACTTCGTTTAATTTACTAGCAATCTGAACCAGTTTCCAATGGAATGTCAAGCCTCCAATGGGTGTGAACCATGGTATTCAGTCAGTGACTGTAGAGACTGATGCAGTCAGAATGGCATTTGAAGCTAACCATTAGCATGTTTATAATCTCACCAAGTAGCAAAATATGGTCGCATTAATTGCCTGCAGAGTAAAAATGTCTTTAAAATGTCTATTTCCGCTGTTATTTTCAAGTGAAAAATATTACAAGTAAATGCATGCCTGCAAACAGAAAGTGTTTCGTTGACAGTACACCGAGGTGACTTGTAAAACAAAAATGAACTTGCATGTTCCATGAAAAACTAACATATTAATATACTAGGGTATAATTTATAAGGTTTGAAGCTCTTGAAATGAAAATGAAAATCGCTTATTGTCACGAATAGGCTTCAATTAAGTTACTGTGAAAAGCCCCTAGTCGCCACATTCCGGCGCCTGTCCGGGGAGGCTGTTACGGGATCATCATTATTAAATTATCCAGAAATACTGGACATTGCACTTGAACAGGAGTAGAACTTTCAATGGTAGTAGTATTCGTAAGAGGTTAATTTAGGGAAGCACGGTGGCGCAGTGGGTTAGCACTACGGCCTCACGGCGCCAAGGTCCCAGGTTCGATCCCGGCTCTGGGTCACTGCCCGTGTGGAGTTTGTACATTCTCCCTGTGTTTGCGTGGGTTTCGCCCCTACAACCCAAAAATGTGCAAGATAGGTGGATTGGCCACGCTAAATTGCCCCTTAATTGGAAAAAATGAATTGGGTACTCTAAATTTTTTTTTAAAAAAGAGGTTAATGTAGCAATGTAGTCACAGTTAATGTAATATGCATCTGCTTTCTTTATGCAATCCTTAATTCATAACTATTTCCTCCCACAACTATCACCAGCAGTAACAAGTGTGTAACTGCTCGTACTTCCCCTCTGTTCTACAACTCTAAAGCTTCCCTTCAGTTACGTGCACATTTAGGAGATAATCTAGAATTCGATTGGGTGTATTCCCCGTTCAACTGGAACTATGAAAAAGTCACACAACTTGGATTCATATTTTGGAGAAATTCAAGTGACAACCAATAAATTGAATATTTAATTTATGAAGATGAAAAAAGTAGGAAAATAAAATATATATCTCGTAGCAGAGATCTGCTGCACATTGTGGTCAAATTATTATCTTTTTGAAAAATATTTCTTTTTATATTGTTTCTCGTTTTTCTTTCACCAAATACAAAGCACCAAAATCGCTGTGGAAAAAGCTGCAGAAAGCTGTCTGCGTAAAAACAGGACCAGGAATAGAAATGTAAATTTTCAAGCTCTGTGACCCCATTTGTAGTACTGAATTTGAAAGTATTTGGGAACTCCCTTTCCCTGATTGGAAAGGTATGCCTACATCTGATGGGCTCCTTGAAATTTGCCATTACAATTTGAACATCTATCATCGGGGGGAAAAAAGTTTCCTAACTATCACAGGTTTTGCAACAACATTATTAATGCTCTAGTCTAAGTTTCTTCGGTGGCACAGATTAGCAGTTAGACTAGAACATAGAACATTACAGCGCAGTACGGGCCCTTCGGCCCTCGATGTTGCGCCGAGCCATGAAACCATCTGAAGCCTATCTGACCTACACTATTCCATTTTCATCCACATGTCTATCCAGTGACCACTTAAATGCCCTTAAATTTGGCGAGTCTACTACTGTTGCAGGCAGGGCGTTCCACACCCCTACTACTCTCTGAGTAAAGAAACTGCCTCTGACATCTGTCCTATATCTACCACCCCTCAATTTAAAGCTATGTCCCCTCATGTTGGTCATCTCCATCCGAGGAAAAAGACTCTCACTGTTCACCCTATCTAACCCTCTGACTATCTTATATGTCTCTATTAAGTCACCTCTCAGCCTTCTCCTCTCTAACGAAAACAACCTCAAGTCCCTGAGCCTTTCCTCGTAAGACCTTCCCTCCATACCAGGCAACATCCTAGTAAATCTCCTCTGAACCCTTTCCAAAACTTCCACATCCTTCCTATAATGTGGTGACCAGAACTGCACGCAGTACTCCAGGAGCGGCCGCACCAGAGTTATGTAGAGCTGCAGCATGACCTCGTGGCTCCGAAACTCAATCCCCCTACTGATAAAGGCTAGCACACCGTATGTCTTCTTAACAGCCCTATTAACCTGGGTGGCAACTTTCAGGGATTTATATACCTGGATGCCGAGATCTCTCTGTTCATCTACACTACCAAGAATCTTGCCATTAGCCCAGTACTCTGCATTCCTGTTACTCCTTCCAAAGTGAACCACCTCACACTTTTCCGCATTAAACTCCATCTGCCACCTCTCAGCCCAGCTCTGCAGCTTATCTATGTCCCTCTGTAACCTATAACATCCTTCAGCACTATCCACAACTCCACCGACCTTCGTGTCATCTGCAAATTTACTAACCCATCCTTCTACACCCTCTTCCAGGTCATTTATAAAAATGACAAACAGCAGTGGCCCCAAAACAGATCCTTGCAGTGCATCACTAGTAACTGAACTCCAGGATGAACATTTGCCATCAACCACCACCCTCTGTCTTCTTTCAGCTAGCCAATTACTGATCCAAACCGCTAAATCACCTTCAATCCCATAAATCCGTATTTTCTGCAATAGCCTACCGTTGGGAACCTTATCAAACGCCTTACTCAAATCCATATACACCACATCAACCGCTTTACCCTCATCCACCTGTTTGGTCACCTTCTCAAAAAACTCAATAAGGTTTGTGAGGCATGACCTACCATTCACAAAACCGTGTTGAGTATCGCTAATCAACTTGTTCTTTTCAAGATGATTATAAACCCTATCTCCTATAACCTTTTCCAACATTTTACCCACAACCGAAGTAAGGCTCACAGGTCTATAATTACCAGGGTTGTCTCTACTCCCCTTCTTGAACAAAGGGACAACATTTGCTATCCTCCAGTCTTCCGGCACTATTCCTGTCGACAAAGACGACATAAAGATCAAGGACAAGGGCTCTGCAATCTCCTCCCTGGCGTCCCAGACAATCCTAGGATAAATCCCATCTAGCCCAGGGGACTTATCTATTTTTACACTTTCCAAAATTGCTAACACCCCCTCCTTGTGAACCTCAATCCCATCTAGCCTGGTCGACTGTACCCGAGTATTCTCCTCGACAACATTGTCTTTCTCCAGTGTGAACACTGATGAAAAATATCCATTTAACGCTTCCCCTATCTCCTCTGATTCCACACACAACTTTCCACTACTATCCTTGATTGGCCCTAACCTTACTCTAGTCATTCTTTTGTTCCTGATATACCTATAGAAAGCCTTAGGGTTTTTCTTGATCCTATCCGCCAACGACTTTTTGTGTCCTCTCCTCGCTCTTCTTAACTCTCCCTTTAGGTCCTTCCTGGCTAACTTGTAACTCTCAAGTGCCCTAACTGAGCCTTCATGTCTCATCCTAACATAAGCCTTCTTCTTCCTCTTGACAAGTGCTTCAACTACCTTAGTAAACCACGGTTCCCTTGCGCGACAACTTCCTCCCTGCCTGACAGGTACATACTTATCAAGGACACGCAGTAGCTGTTCCTTGAAAAAGCTCCACATTTCGATTGTACCCATCCCCCGCAGTTTCCTTCCCCATCCGATACATCCTAAATCTTGCCGAATAGCATCATAATTGCCTTTCCCCCAGCTATAATTCTTGCCTTGCGGTATATACCTATCCCTGCCCATTGCTAAAGTAAACATAACCGAGTTGTGATCACTATCACCAAAGTGCTCACCTACATCTAAATCTAACACCTGGCCGGGTTCATTACCCAGTACCAAATCCAATGTGGCATCGCCCCTTGTTGGCTTGTCTACGTACCGTGTCAGAAAACCCTCCTGCGCACACTGCACAAAAATTGACCCATCTATAGTACTCAAACTATAGTATTTCCAGTCAATATTTGGAAAGTTAAAGTCCCCCATAACAACTACCCTGTTACTCTCGCTCCTGTCGAGAATCGTCTTTGCAATCCTTTCCTCTACATCTCTGGAACTATTCGGAGGTCTATAGACAACTCCCAACAGGGTGACCTCTCCTCTCCTGTTCCTAACCTCGGCCCATACTACCTCAGTAGACGAGTCCTTAAATGTCCTTTTTCTGCCGCCGTAATACTTTCCTTGATTAACAATGCCACACCCCCCCCCTCTTTTACCATCTTCTCTGTTCTTACAGAAATATCTAAATCCTGGAACCTGCAACAACCATTCCTGTCCCTGCTCAACCCATGTCTCCGAAATCGCCACAACATCGAGATCCCAGGTACCAACCCATGCTGCAAGCTCACCCACCTTATTCCGGATGCTCCTGGCGTTGAAGTAGACACACTTCAAACCAGCATCTTGTTTGCCGATGCCCTCTTTCGAACTTTTAACCCTATCCCTGACCTCACTACTCTCAACATCCTGTACACCGGGACTACAATTTAGGTTCCCACCCCCCTGCTGAGTGGAAACTCATCATCTTCATCTATAGAATCATTACAGATGTATGATTTTAATTCCCGACAGTTTTTCTAAAACTTTTTCATTCAAATCTGGTGAATCTTCCAATTTTAGTGCAAAAATAGCTTTTGAATAATAACTACTTTCTCACAGGGGGTGGTGATTTTGTGGAACTTGCATGAATCTCTGCATGAAGCTGCTTTTTCTCAAATCCTGCCAGGCTGAGCAAGATGTGGCACATGGCACTGAGTTGATAATCACCATCTGATTCAAAGAAGGATGCGGGAGGGCATGCCAGGAGCAACACTAGGCATACCTAAATATGAGGTGGCAACATGGTAATGCTACAACTTAGAACTACTTGGGTGCCAAACAACAGAAGCAGGAAGTGAGACACCGAGCTAAGTGATCCCTTACCAATGGATCAGATCCAAGCTCTGCAATCCTGCCACATAAATCCTGGTTCAGCAGCGGCTGGTTTAGCACAGTGGGCTAAACAGCTGGCTTGTAATGCAGAACAAGGCCAGCAGCGCAGATTCAACTCCCATACCGAATAGGCCCGGAATGTGGCGACTAGGGGCTTTTCACAGTAACTTCATTGAAGCTGACTTGTGACAATAAGCAATTATTATTACATTCAGCCTTGATCAGTGGTGGACAATTAAACAATTTACTGGAGGTGGCAGTTCCACAAATATCCCCATCCCTAATGATAGTGAAGCCCAGCACAACAGTGCAAGAGACAAGGCTGAGTCATCTGCAACTAACAGCCAGAACTGCCAAGTGGATTACCCACCTTGGCCTCCTCTTGAGGTCCCGAGCATCACAGATGTCTCCAATCAATTCGATTCACCCCAATGGATATCAAAAAGCAGCTGAAAGCACTGGATATTGCAATGGCTATGGGCCCTGACAATATCCCGGCAATAGTACTGGACATGTGCTCCAGAACTAGCCACACCTGCAACCAAAACTATTCCAGTGCAGGTACATCATTTGCATCTACCACTAATGTGGAAATTGCCGTTGTTCTGTCCTGTCCCTAAAAAGCAACGCCAATCTAACTTGGTCAATTACCAACCCATCAGTCTCCTCTCCATCATCAACAAAATGCTGTAAGATGTGATTTTAAAAGATACTCACATTGCAATAACCTGCTCACAGACACTCAGTTTGGGTTCCACCAGTCACTCAATTCCTGATCTCATTAATGCCTTGGCCCAAACACGGACAAAAGAGTTGAACTCCAGAGTGTGACTGGCCTCGACATCAAAGCAGCATTTGACAGAATATGATATCAAGGAACCCAACCAAAACTTGGGGATTGGGGAAAATTCACCACTGGTTGGAGTCGATACGTAGCACAAAGGAAGATGGTTCTGGTTGTTGACAGTAATCTCAAGTCTCAGGATGTTGCTGCTGGAGTTCCTCAGGTGGTGCCCTAGGTACGACCATCTTCAGCTGATTTAGCAATGATCTACAATCATAAGATCAGAAGTGGAGATATTCGCTAATGATTGCATAGTGTTCAGCACCATTTGCAACTTCTGAAATACTGAAGCAATTCATGTCCAAAAGCAGGGTGTGCGTTTATTGAGATTATAGCAAAAGATGTATCTTGTACCTGTGATATCCTTCAAATCTGTGTACATGTGTGAAGATAAGTGGGAGCAAAGGAGTATTGTATTAGAGTCAAACTGTGTTTATTCATTTTTTTCCTGTTGTTAAAAGTACTTGTGATCCTGTGACTCTTGTTCATCCAGGCTTTCTTTAAAAAAAAAGTTATGGTCTTTTGAGCTAGGGTTCCATTCTGGGACCTGCCCATTACATAAACTGAGATTGTAACACAAGTCAGGAGTGTGGTGGAATACTCTCCACATGCTTGGACGAGTGCAGCTCCAACAACACTCAAGAAGTTCAAAACCATCCAGGGCAAAGCAGTCCACTTGATTGGTACCCCATCCACCACAAAAACATTTGTTCCCTCCACCAACAATACACAATGGCAACCATGCATTACATCTACAAGATGCACTGGAATAGTTTATCAAGCACCTTCCAAACCCAGGATTTCTCTGGGTGAAGAAAGTTCTCCTCATCTTGGTCCTAAATGAACTACCCCATTCTGACTCCTCGCTCTGGACACACCCACCATCTGGAACATCCTTCCTGCATCTACCCTGTCCAGTCCTGTTAGAATTTTATAGGTATCTATGCGATTCCCCTTCATTCTTCTCAACTCCAGCGAATACAATCCTAACCGATTCAATCTCTCCTCGTACGTCAGTCCGGCCACCCAAGGAATCCATCTGGTAAACCTTCTCTGCACTCCCTCGAGAGTAAAAGCATCCTTCCTCAGATAAGGAGAGCAAAACTGCACACAATATTCCAGTGTGGCCTCACCAAGGCCTTGTATAATTGCAGCAAGACATCCCTGCTCTTGTACTCGAGTCTTCTCGCAGTGAAGACCAGCATAACAGTTGCCTTCTTTACTGCCTGCTGTACCTGCATGCTTACCTTCAGGGACTTGTGTACGAGGCCACCTAGGTGTCGCTGCACATTGCCCTTCCCTAATTTATGGTCCTCTCGTTTTTGCTCCAGTTATAGTTCAGATACTGTTAGAACAGGAGACACCAAGCATTTCTGCAACATTAGCCACATTCTAAGGTTTCTGGCCTATGAAACAGTGATGCAATTCTTTGCCAGCAGTTAATTGTGTGGGTGCGGAATGTAACATTACTGGGAACAGAGTCTGTTTCAGCAATTTATGTCCCACAGAATTGCGATAAGCAGTGATAATGCACAAAGAAAACAGGATGAGATTTTAAAAATACAACAAATTTAACAGGAAAAATGTCGAACTTATAAAATAGAGACACCATCAGCTAACATAAATAAGGATTCTCTTGGCAGCCTATCCAAAGCCCCAGATAGACAGCAAGATCTTTGTTATCTGACATGTTCAAGGAATGGATGTTGCCAGTTAATCAAAAATTCGTGTTAATAGTTACATTACTCCGGGAAGTAACCAAAACTAACTCAGTAATTTAATAATTTCAATTTGAAACCCAAGAACAACTTCTACAGATTTAAGTCTATTGTTATGATTAGTTTTTAAAAAATATAATGCATCATCTGAACACTGAAAGCGAATGGCTTTTTTAAAAAAATGAGGCTGTCAGAAATTCCAGTTAGTAGAGTGCTGGATAACAACATTTACAGTACTCAGCAACATGTTAAGCTGTCCTGCATAGATCTACAATCTTCAAGACATATTCTGATTTCAAAGTCAGACATCTGCTGCAATGATAGGAACACAAGATGCAATTAGAATAACGACACAAGTTCATAGATTCTGCACCGACCCTCGGAAAGAGCATTCTACCAAGGTTCACTCCCCACCCACCTTGCCCTACCCCTGGAACCCCGCACTGCACATCCCTGAACAATATGGGGAAATTTAACATGGCCAATACACCTAACCTGCACATCTTTGGACTGTGGGAGGAAACCAGAGCACCCGGAGGAAACCCGGGTTTCAGGAGGGATAGAGAGGGAGGTAGAAGGGGGGAGGCGTTGCATTACTCGTCAGAGATGATATCACAGCTGTGATTAAGGAGGGCACGATGGAGGATTCGAGCACTGAGGCAATATGGGTGGAGCTAAGAAATAGGAAGGGTGCAGTAGCATTGTTGGGAGTTTACTACAGGCCTCCCAAAAGCGAGCATGAAGTAGAGGTACAAATATGCAGACAGATTATGGAAAAATTTCGGAGCAATAGGGTGGTTGTGATGGGAGATTTTAACTTCCCCAACATTGAATGGGATTCGTGTAGTGTTGGAGGTGTAGATGGAGCAGTGTTTGTAAGGAGCATCCAGGAGAGTTTTTTAGAGCAGTATGTAAATAGTCCAACTCGGGAAGGGGCCATACTGGACCTGGTATTGTGGAATGATCCCGGCCAGGTGGTTGATGTTTCAGTCGGTGATTACTTTGGGAATAGCGATCACAATTCCGTAAGTTTTAGAATACTCATGGACAAGGACAAGAGTGGTCCGAAAGGAAGAGTGCTAAATTGGGGAAAGGCAGAGTATAACAAAACTCGGCAGGAGCTGGGGAATGTGGATTGGGAGCAGCTGTTTAAGGGTAAATCCACATTTGAAATGTGGGAGTCTTTTAAGGAAAGGTTGATTAGACTGCAGGACAGACATGTTCCTCTCAAAATGAGAGATAGAAATGGCAAGATTAGGGAACCATGGATGACGGGTGGAATTGTGAGACTAGCTAAGATAAAAAAGGAAGCATTCATAAGATCGAGGCAACTCAAAACTGATGAAGCTTTCGAGGAATATCGGGAAAGTAGGACGAATCTCAAACGCGCAATAAAGAGGGCTAAAAGGGGTCATGAAATATCTTTGGCTAACAGGGTTAAGGAAAATCCCAAAGCCTTTTATTCGTATGTAAGGAGCAAGAGGGTAACTAGAGAAAGGATTGGCCCACTCAAAGACAAAAGAGGGAATTTATGCGTGGACTCAGAGGAAATGAGTGAGATTCTTAATGAGTACTTTGCATCGGTATTCACAAAGGAGAGGGGCAAGACGGATGTTGAGGCTAGGGATGGATGTTTAAATACTCTAGGTCAAGTTGTCATATGGAAGGGGGAAATTTTGGGTATTCTAAAAGATATTAAGGTGGACACATCGCCAGGACCGGATGAGATCTATCCCAGGTTACTGAGGGAAGCGAGGGTCGAAATAGCTGGGGCCTTAACAGATATCTTTGCAGCACCTTGAGCACGGGGGAGGTCCCGGAGGACTGGAGAATTGCTAATGTCCCTTTGTTTAAGAAGGGTAGCAGGGAAAATCCAGGGAATTATAGACCTGTGAGCTTGACGCAGTGGTAGGCAAACTGTTGGAGAAGATACTGAGGGATAGGATCTATTCACATATGGAAGAAAATAGACTTATCAGTGATAGGCAGCATGGTTTTGTGCAGGGAAGGTCATGTCTTACAAACCGAATAGAATTCTTTGAGGAAGTGACAAAGTTAATTGATGAGGGAAGGGCTGTAGATGTCATATACATGGACTTTAGTAAGGTGTTTGATAAGGTTTCCCATGGCAGGTTGATGGAAAAAGTGAAGTCGTATAGGGTTCAGGGTGTACTAGCTAGATGGATAAATAACTGGCTGGGCAACAGGAGACAGAGAGTAGTGGTGGAAGGGAGTGTCTCCAAATGGAGACGGGTGACTAGTGGTGTTCCACAGGGATCCGTGCTCGGACCACTGTTGTTTGTGATATACATAAATGATCTGGAGGAAGGTATAGGTGGTCTGATTAGCAAGTTTGCATATGATACTAAGATTGGTGGAGTTGCAGATAGCGAGGAGGACTGTCAGAGAATACAGCAAAATATAGATAGATTGGAGAGTTGGGCAGAGAGTTGGGCACCGTGCCCCCGAGCCCTCGCAGCACCGTGCCCCCCGAGCCCTCGCAGCACCGTGCCCCCGAGCCCTCGCAGCACCGTGCCCCCGAGCCCTCGCAGCACCGTGCCCCCGAGCCCTCGCAGCACCGTGCCCCCGAGCCCTCGCAGCACCGTGCCCCCCGAGCCCTCGCAGCACCGTGCCCCCGAGCCCTCGCAGCACCGTGGACCCCCGAGCCCTCGCAGCACCGTGGACCCCCGGGCCCTCGCAGCACCGTGGGCCCCCGAGCCCTCGCAGCACAGTGCCCCCCGAGCCCTCGCAGCACAGTGCCCCCCGAGCCCTCGCAGCACAGTGCCCCCCGAGCCCTCGCAGCACAGTGCCCCCCGAGCCCTCGCAGCACAGTGCCCCCCGAGCCCTCGCAGCACAGTGCCCCCCGAGCCCTCGCAGCACCGTGCCCCCCGAGCCCTCGCAGCACAGTGCCCCCCGAGCCCTCGCAGCACCGTGACTCCGAGCCCTCGCAGCACCGCGGACCCCCGAGCCCTCGCAGCACAGTGCCCCCGAGCCCTCGCAGCACCGTGCCCCCCGAGCCCTCGCAGCACCGTGGACCCCCGAGCCCTCGCAGCACCGTGGACCCCCGAGCCCTCGCAGCACAGTGCCCCCCGAGCCCTCGCAGCACAGTGCCCCCCGAGCCCTCGCAGCACAGTGCCCCCCGAGCCCTCGCAGCACAGTGCCCCCCGAGCCCTCGCAGCACCGTGGACCCCCGAGCCCTCGCAGCACCGTGGACCCCCGAGCCCTCGCAGCACCGCGGACCCCCGAGCCCTCGCAGCACCGTGGACCCCCGAGCCCTCGCAGCACAGTGCCCCCCGAGCCCTCGCAGCACAGTGCCCCCCGAGCCCTCGCAGCACAGTGCCCCCCGAGCCCTCGCAGCACAGTGCCCCCCAGCCCTCGCAGCACAGTGCCCCCCAGCCCTCGCAGCACCGTGCCCCCCAGCCCTCGCAGCACCGTGCCGCCCCCGAGCCCTCGCAGCACCGTGCCGCCCCCGAGCCCTCGCAGCACAGTGCCCCCCGAGCCCTCGCAGCACCGTGCCCCGGTGGATTGGCCACGCTAAATTGCCCCATAATTAGAAAAAATAAATTGGGTACTCTAAATTTATTTTTAAAAAGATCAATGACTGCACATCCCAGTTCCCTCTGTTCCTACATACTTTTTGGAAATATGCCATTAAAGTCTATATTACCTCTCCCTGCCCCTTCTGCCAAAGATTAGCTCACATTTGTCATTTGTTTGCTCGCCTGTCATTTTGCAGATGATTCATATTATTCTTACTGTTTGCGACTCCCCAAGTTTGGTATCACACAAATTTTGAAATTCTATTGTATTTCAAGACACAGGTCATTTATACAAATCAAAAAGTACAGTGGGCCTAGCACTGACCCTTGCAGAACATCAGTGCCTACCATCCTCAAATCTGAAAATAACAATTCACCACAACTTGCTGTTTTCTGTCCTTATGCCAATTTTCAATCTAATTAGACACTGATCATCCTATGCCTGAGCCTCAATTTTGTTAACCAGTCTTAATATCCATATGGACAACATCCACCACATTTCCTTTCACCAACCTTCACTATTACTTCATCAAAAAATTAATTTGATTAGTCAAGCATGATCTGCTTTTTACAAATCCATTCTGCCCAGCCATAACTAACTCAAGTGCTGCTGATATTTGCTGTGGTTACAGTTTCCAAAACTTTACCCATTATTAATGTTAAACCAACTGGCCTGTAGTTACTAAGATTGTCCTTACATCATTTCCTGAATAAGAGTGCCCTCTAATATTTCAGCACGGCTGATTCATTTAGACCATAAGACATCATCTTGGATGGGCCTGGTTCAGGGTGATATTAAAAGGAGATAGAACCAGTGGGGGATGGCAGCGGACGGTAGAGGGGATGGAGGCATAAGCCACCGGTAAGAGTTGTGACATGGAACGCCCATGGGCTAAACGGGCCGATTAAGAGGTCCTGGGTTTTTGCGCACCTGAGGAGTTTGAAAGTGGGGGTGATTTTTCTACAAGAGACCCACCTCTGGGCGAAGGATCAGGTTGGGTTGAGGATGGGATGGGTGAGATAGTATTTCACTCGGGGGTTTGACTTGAATTCACGGGGTGGCCATTGTGTTAAAAAGGATGCGGTTTGTGGGAGCCAAGGAGGTGTGGAACAGGGGCAGGGGGAATATTCTTTCTCATGCGTGTACAAGATGTTACTCTCGGATTGGTTTCTTTGTGATTAGCCAAGTGGTGCTGATGAGGGTGGTGGGGTGGAGTATACAGGAATTGTGATTTCAGGTCATGTGCCGCATTGACTGGAGGTGAGGCTTAGCTCGGGGTAAGTGCAGAGGCTGGTATGGAGGCTATATTCGGGTCTTTTGGCAGATATAGGGTTTTGCGAAAAGGTGAGGTCGGCGAATGGGGATTACGTGGAGGTTAATCAGAAAGGGGAGGTGTAGGTGGCCACGTTCTGGGAGGCGTTTAAGGCAGAGGTCCGAAGGGAGATTATATCCTTCAAGGTGCACAGGGATAGGAGGCTGGACAAGATAGTCGAGGTTAACAGGACTCCCACTGAGTTGTTGCCGGAGAGGAAGAGGCTGCGGGGTAGTTTGAGGTTGACGGCGGGAAAGGCTGTGGGGCAGTTACAGAGGGCAAGGGTGACGCAATATGAATACAGAGAGAAGGCGAGCTGCATGCTAATCCACCAGCTGCTGAGGCAGGCAGCATTTAGGGAAATTCTGAGGTTGCGGACAGAGCTGGGGAGGATAAACAAGGTGTACAGAGGGTTTTATGAGCATTTGTACAGGGCTGAGCCGGGTGGATAGGAAGGGGATATGGGGGCAGCACAGTGGCGCAGAGGGTTAGCCCTGCTTCCGCACGGCGCTGAGGTCCCAGGTTCGATCCCGGCTCTGGGTCACTGTCCGTGTGGAGTTTGCACATTCTTCCTGTGTTTGCGTGGGTTTCGCCCCACAACCCAGGGTCGGTGGATTGGCCACGCTAAATTGCCCCTTAATTGGAAAAAATGAATTGGGTACTCTAAATTTATTTATTTTTTAAAAAGGGGATATGGGACGGTTTTTGGATGGGATAGAGTTTCCAAGGTTGGAGGAAGTTGCAAAGCAGGTTCTGGAGGAGTCGCTGTGTCTGAGGAAGTTGATCCACAGTATCAGGGGAATGAAGTCGGGGAGGCCTCAGGACTGGAGTTTTATAAGCCGTTTGTGGCAGAGTTGGCACCGCATTTGTTGGGGATGTGTAGTAATAATAATAATCTTTATTAGTGTCACAAGTAACTTATTTTAACACTGCAATGAAGTTACTGTGAAAATCCCTTAGTTGCCACATTCTGGCGCCTGTTCGGGTACACAGAGGGAGAATTCAGAATGTCCAATTCACCTAACAGCACGCCTTTTAGTGAGGCGTTGGAGGAGGGGGAATTGCCAGAGACGCTGACATGGCCGTCGATCACATAATCCCAAAGAAGTAAAAGTGCTGGCTAAGTTTGTGGAATGTGTTTGTCTGTCGTATGTAGCCCCGGTGGCAAGAGTATGCACAAATGAGATAAGTTCACAGAGTTTTGGACTGCATAGGGAAATGAGACAGAGGTTTCCCCTGTCGCCGTTGTTGCTTGCATTGGCAATAGAGTCCTTGGCAATAGCCCACAGGGAGTCTGTGGAGTGGCAGGGGACATTTTAAGTTCATGGGGATGTCGGTGTTGATGCCACTGTGTGGGAATCACAGGTTTAAGTCGGGGGAAATGCGTGGGCTGTATGGGAAGTGGAGGGAGGCGGGGCTGCAGAGGGTGAGCGACTCAGAAGCCAAGTTTGCGGGTATGGATGAGTTGTGGGAGAGGTTTGCGTTACTGAGGTGGAGTGAACTTAGATATATATATAAATGAGGGACTTTGCGGGAAGAGTGGAGGGTGTTTCCCAGGTTGCTGGAATGCACGTTATTGGAGCAAGTGCTGCTCCTGAATGAGTTGGGAGAGAGTAGGATTGGGGACAGATACAGATGGTTGGGGGAGGGAGGGGCAGAGGTGGTGAGGATCAAGAATAAATGGGAGGAGGAGTTGGAGGGGGGGCAATAGGCCGGGGACTGTGGTGTGAGGTGATGTGGAGGGTGAACTTAACCTCTTCCTGCGTGAGGATGAGCTTGATCCAGTTTAAGGTGGGATATGGGATACTTATGACACGGGCGAGAATGAGTGGGGTTTTTACAGGGGGTGGCCGATGAGTGGGAGAAGTGTGGATGGGGCCAGCGAATCATGCGCACATGTTTTGGGGTTACGAGAAGCTGGAGATACACTGAGAACCCAGGACAAGTCACTGGACCCTCAAGGTCGAAGCAGCTCTCTCTCTGCTCTAAGTAAACTTAAAAATAACAGTTTACTTCAACTGTTTTGCGACTCTGGGTCAAGTGGGGCTGGAATTGATCCCACGTTGGCCCAGGGTGTCGTAGCAACATTCATATTGCCAAGACCCCATATAACCGTAAGTTTCAATCAAGTTACCCCTTACTGTTCGCCTTTGAATCACTGAAAAACTTGTTTATCCAGTGACTGCTTGTTCATATAGTGAAATAACTATTTACATTTACTCAACCAGTACAGTAGATCTGGGTTGGTCTCAGAAAACCGAGACATGCCCATGTGACACAGGCAAAATTACATAAACCCTTTCAAAATGTTAAACTTGTTGCTCAAAGACCTTAAAAGCAGTAAAGAATCAGGCATTCAAATGGGGGATACTTAATTAAAGGAGCAGCACAAAAAGCAAAATACTGCGGATGCTGGAAATCTGAAATAAAACATAAAATGCTGAAAATACTTGGCAGGTCGGGCAGCATCTTCGGAGAGAAATAGAATTAATGTTTCAGGTCGTGTTGACCTTTCAGTTTCTGACGTAAGGTTACCTCGACATGAAACATTAATTCTGTTTCCCTGTAAACGGTCACCTTGACCTAAACATTAATTTGGTTTCCTCCACAGATGCTGCCTGACCTGCTGAGTGTTTCGAGCAACTGTTTGTACTTCAGAATTAAAGGAGCACGAATATCTTAGAGGGAAAAGGCACGGCCATAGAGGGATTTGAAAACAAGGACAAGAATGGATAAACTTGCTCTATGTAGTGTCTTTCCCAACTCTGAAAAATGCTTCAGTCAAAGTAGTACTTCTGAAATAGCGATTGTTATAATGTAGGAACTGCCACAGCCAATACGAACACCATAAAAATCCCACAAACAGCAATGAAGCCGATGACCAGACAATCTGTTTTAGCAATATTAAATGAGAGTTAAGTGTAGAGTCTTTGAAGAAAGGAGGCTACCATTCAGACCATCATGCTTGTGCCAGCTCTGAAAGAGCTTGCCACTTAGTCCCTTGTTGTTTTCCCAGGATACTCAACAGAAATACCCCTCCCAACATGCAGACTGAAACCTGTGATTTAGCAGACACCAGGTACATTCATGGTCCGTATGGCCTCAGCCATCAGTAAGACGAGTACGCTCACAAGATAAAACATGTGCTTCCCAGAAAGGTTGAAATTACCTTGTTTATTCTGCAAAGGCAAGTACAACTGTGAACACAAATTAAAGGGTGGTACCTGTTGATTCAAAACGGCACCTTCATTCGAAGAACCAGTAATTAAACTCAATTACAGCAAATTTAGATTAATCCATGGTCATTTAAATCAGAATCCTTTGAAGAGTGAATTTACATTTACAATGGGAGCATCAATCACACGGTTTTATCATGTAAATCCTGGCCTTACTGCAGGAAAGTGAGACAGTCTGGGCGAATATTCGGCTGAGGAAAATTTCCTGCTCCAAATCGGAGAACACTCAGTCTTCTGAGAGCAATGAGGTCAAGTGAGAACTTTTTGTAAAATACACATCTGCACTCTATCCCTATCCTTTCTTCTCCTTCCCTTTGCCAATTAACAGAGTGTGAGGCCAAGCGACCGTCAGTGGCATCTTTCCATATTGGAAGAGGATGGTTTGCATGTGGAGGTTACCTGCGTTAAAACATCGCATCGTGTGCCTCAGGGGCCTCTCTCCTCACCACATTTAATGTAAACAGAGGGCTGGAAATGTGCACAAGACTACATGCTTAATCAACAGATGCCATTTCTTTTTGCTCCAAGGATATGCATTTATTTTTATTTCATTTAAATTATGTTCGAAGTACTAAAGTTTTGGGTCTACCTTAAATATAACCCCCAGCTTGAGTCACACAATAAGCATCCAGCATTGAATGCTCTGGAGTGGACATATAATTTGACAACTGGAGATGTAACCAGAAGCATGGACAAATGTTTAGGAGACAAGTTCAAGTCGCACCATGACAGCTCAGGAATTAAAAATTCTGTTTAAAGCCCCAAGTCACCACATTCCGGCGCCTGTTCGGGGAATTGAACCCGCGCTGCTGGCCTTGTTCTGCATTACAAGCCAGCTGTTTAACCCACTGTGCTAAACCAACCCCTTCTTGTGACACCATGCGCACAGCAATGTGGGGCACTCAAATGGCCTCTGAAATGGCCCAACCAGCCACTTAGTTGCATCAAACCTTTGAAATAAATTTTTAAAAACAAATGGACGACGCTGATGACCCAACTTGGCCTTCTCCCAAGAAAGAAGCCGGTTTTCAGCAATTAGATTCACTCCGGGTGATGTTGGTTGAGCACACTGTAAAGCAAAAGCTATGGGCCCTGACAACATCCCTGCAGTAGATATTACTGACAGAAAAGAGGCAAACTGAATTTCATTACCCTCTCACTGGTTATCCATTAGCAACAGTGTTTTTAAAGTAGGCTGTATTTCCTGTGTATGGATAATACACACACACAAAAAACATGATTTAAAGAATCCAGAAGTAAAAGTTCAGAGGGCGTTTCCTTTGTGGCAGAGTTCATGCCAGTTCCTGGTTGGAGACAACAGCATGAAAATCCTTGAAACAGGTGACAATGAAATTCATTGCTTAAACCACTTAGCAAGCCATGACCGGAGACTTTTAAAATCAAACCGGTTCAAGGAGTTGAGAAAATGGGCCCTGTTGTGCTTTTCTAGTTGGAAGTAATCAGCAGACTGCTTATTTCTCATTTTCACATGAATATAGAGATTTCAAAATAGTCACTCAAGTCACGAGACCTCCTTCCTCCACAATGATTTCAAAAGGAATATTTATCTGGTGTCTGGGTCTGGCCTCTGTTTTATGGCCTATAATATCCCAGTCGTTAGTCTCTGAAAGAGTCACCATCCCTGTTGAAGTTCTTGTTTCAGGGAGACACTGACTGGGCAGACCCTGTAACTCTGAGGTACAAGCTTGTCAATATGAAAATTAAGACCTTTGTCCCTTCAATGATCCCCTTTTGAAATGGAGCTGGACAGTAGAACATAGAACACTACAGCGCAGTACGGGCCATTCGGCCCTCGATGTTGCGCCGACCTGTGAAACCATCTGAAGCCTACCTGACCTACACTATTCCATATTCATCCATATGTCTATCCAGTGACCACTTAAATACCCTTAAAGTTGGCGAGTCTACTACTATTGCAGGCAGGGCGTTCCACACCCCTACTACTCTCTGAGTAAAGAAACTGCCTCTGACATCTGTCCTATATCTCTCACCCCTCAATTTAAAGCTATGTCCCCTCATGTTGGTCATCTCCATCCGAGGAAAAAGACTCTCACTGTCCACCAGTCTCAGGTGAAGATGGGTCTGTCAACAACTCTGCAGGAATAATGAGTTTTGATCTCTGCGATTCCCTGGTTTCGAGATTAGAATGTACTTAAAATGGGTGGGTGAGATGTCACAAGGATAAGAGGGGGGAACTCTTTTGTTCATGTAACTCCTGTTAGAAAGCTTCCAGGACAGATGGCCTATCCTGTGGGTCATGTGACGTGCAGCCACCATCTTTTGGTTTAGCAAAAGCCAATTTATTTTTTAAAAAGCAAAAATGATTAAGAGATTCAGAGAGAGATTTTTGAGAAAGCTTTTGGGAGAAGAGTTGAAGTCTGATCTAGCAATCTTTGTTCTTTTTAGACCACAAGTAAAGGCAGTTTTCTCTCCCAGTAGGATAATTTAAAAACCTAGCTATTTGAAGATATTCAGCCAGAGTCTGCAGGGGTTCTAACCTGGGCCCAAATCTGTTCTGCAAAGCAAGTATTACTATATGCTCTGCTGATTTTAAGCTGGATTGAGAGCTGTATGTTTGTTTTCTTGTTGCTTAATGGGGAATTGACTCGCAGTGTTAAGTGGAAATTGAAAACTGTTCTTTTCGGATGTGAAGTTAAATACTGTATTTATAATAAAGTTTTGTTTCAAAAAACCAAAGTCAAATTTTATCATGCAATCACTCCTGGAGCAAATCATTCTTTCCGAACAGTCTTAAAAAATAAACTAAATAATAGGCTTGCGGTCCAGTATCCGGGCCACTGTTGAGACCTGGTCTGGGATTGTAACACTGTTCACAAAATGCAGGTCAAATCCGACGGGGCTACTGCACCAGTCCACTCTCAATTATCAGCAAAGTGGTGGAAAGTGTCACCGACCATGTTATCAGGCAGCACTTATTCATTAACAATAGCTCTGTGACCCAGTGGTTAGCATTGTTGCCGCACAGCGCCAGGGACCTGGGTTCAATTCTGGCTTGGGTGAATGTTGGTGTGGAGTTTGCATGTTCTCCCCATGGTCTGCTTGGGTTTCCTCTGGGTGTTCCGGTTTCCTCCTACAGTCCAACGATGTGCAGATTAGGTGGATTGGCCATGCTAAAATTGCCTCTTAGTGTCTAGGAATGTGCAGCTCAGGTGGGATTATGGGGTTGCAGGGAATAGTGTGGGGTTCTGGGTAGGGTGCTCTTTCAGAGGGTCGATGCAGACTCAATGGGCCAAATGGCCTCCTTGTGCACTGTGGGGATCCTATGATTGCTTTGGTGATTTCTATGAACTGGTGCACTGATGTTCAGTTTGGGTTCCACCAAGTTCACTCAGCTTCAGACCTCAATCAATACAGCCCTGGTCCAGAGCTAAATCCACAGATGAGAGTGACTGCCTTTGACATCCAAGGCAGCATTTGGCCAAATTAAATCAAGATGCTCCAGTGAAATTAAAGCCAAAGGGAATCACAGGGAAAACTGTTTACCTTGCACAAAGGTTTAGGACTCTGGGTCTGTACTCGTTGGAGTTTTGAAGGACATGGGGGGGATTTTATTGAAACTTGCAGGATACTGCGAGGCCTGGACAGAGTGGACGTGGAGGGGATGTTTCCACTTGTAGGAAAAACTAGAACAGGACACAATCTCAGATGAAAGGGACGATCCTTTAAAACAGAGATGAGGAGGAATTTCTTTAGCCAGAGGGTGGTGAATCTGTGGAACTCTTTGCCGCAGAAGGCGGTGGAGACCAAATTACTGAGTGTCTTTAAGACAGAGATAGATAGGTTCTTGATCAAGAAGGGGATCAGGGGTTATGGGGAGAAGGCAGGAGAATGGGGATGAGAAAATATCAGCTATGATTGAATGGCGGAGCAGACTAGATGGGCCGAGTGGTTTAATTCTGCTCCTGTCTCTTTTGGTCTTGTGGTCTTAATGGGGGTTTCCCTCGCCCACAATGTGGACCTACAGCCATAACAACCACCTCTACACCAAACCTTCGCCCACCACCCTGCTGTGGTACAACTTATTTTCTCAGTAAACAAGGTGAAGGGTAGCTTACAAATGTACTCCCACATTGTAAAAGCAAGGATTACAGCACATATATAAAAACAAAACTAGGTAAATATTGCATGACCCTCATGTCATACTATCAACTCAGCATGATTTTCGCAACAGGATAACAAGCGACAAATGCCTCTGTGCTCATATGTCAAACACCCATGTCAGGATAAAAGACAGTAACACAAAATCAGACATATAATCACAAGGGAACAAAGTTCAGGATTATTGATGAACTGTCGGATATCACCATCCATGGAGCTTGGAAAAGCCAAAGCCATGATTGGATCATGAACCAACATCCAGGATTTGTCCGGAGTTTCATCGAAGCCCCTGCACCTCTGCCATGTCTCCGGCCTGAGTTTCGGTAGTGGGAAACCTTGACCCCCCAGCAGGCGGTGAAGACCCGCCGTGTCAGGCCACCTCCAAACCCTTCTTGATGAACATAGAGGACAAGACAATGCAAGACCAGTGGTTGGAATCCTCAACCAATTCTAAACCTTGATGACCAATGTGCTCCATTGAATGTAAAACGCCCAGCTTTCAAATATGAGACTTGCATCATGTGACCCCTGGACCGAGTTTTGATGGACAAGTGAGTCGACGGTTATGGTGGGGCAGATGGCAAACTGGAGTTGAGACACAACTCTCCAGATATCTGTGTCCCTCTTGTCAACCCCCAAACTTAATTACTATTGGTGACCATGCCTTCAGTTGCCAAGCCTTAAAATTCCAAAGTTTCCCCCCCTACACCTCCTGTCTCTGTCCCTCGCCTTCCTTCATGAAGACACTTCTTAAACCCTACCTCTTTGACCTAGCTTTTGGTAATCTGACTGTAATGACTTAAACCAGAACTTCGAGATTGGCCAATTGGAATACGAGTTTCTTGATTAGTGGGGCAAACAGGGATCCTCTGCACTCCCAGTGTAGACAGCAAGCTAAATGCACATGGTCATACTGCTGTTGGTTTCGTTAATAAAAGGGATTCTGGTGAAAGGACTTCTACCTCCATGGACTTCTTACACTAACTAAATTATTTCCTCATATGGTTTGGTGCTATAGTTTGTTTTATTAACGCTCCTGTGAAGCAACTTGGGGATATTTCATTACATTAAAGTTACTATATAAATATAAGTTGTTGTTCTAGTTACGTAACAGACAGAAAAATGAAGCTAGAGTTAAAAAAAACTCATCGCAATTATCATCATAAAAATCACTCATCAATTGGTTCATCTAGACGCTCAGGAACAGAAGACAAAGCAGAAGTTATGAGCTGACGATTAAGTGAGTTTTCCAAAATTCTTTGCTGGGATGTGGGCATTTCTGGCAGGGCCAGCATTTATTGATCATCACCAATTGCTCTTGAAAAGGTGGCGATGAGCTGCCTTCTTAAACTGCTGTGATGTATGTGGTTCAGATACACCCACAGTGCTGTTCGAGGGGGAGTTCCAAGATTTTGACCCGGCAACAATAAAGGGACAGTGATACATTTAAAAGTCATCATGAGTTCCCTGGAGGGAATTTCCAACTCTTGGTCTGCTGCCATTGTCCTTCTGATGGTAACAGTCATGAGTTTGAAAGGTGTTATCTAAGGAGCCTTCATGGGCTCCTGCAGCATATCTTGTAGATGGCACACACTGATATTAAAGTTAATCAACCTACAGTCTCATGCATTATTCATGCCGATTATCAATACTGGTGATTATCAATACTGGTGATACTTCACATGGCACATTTGGTGTTTGTGTTGATTGCAAAAGGCAAACATCAACATGCAATTAGCAAGACTAATCTGGTACGGAAATACTGTAAGGATCCTCCTATTTAAACCGTTTCCCTTGTGTGTTCTTTATTTTTTGTTTAACTGGCTGTTATAACTAGTATCTGGATTATTTCTGGACACCCCCCCTCCCCCCCCCCAGAACATGTGCTGTTGGGTTTAGTCTCAGGATACCCCCAGTACCAGTGCTATTTGGTCTGACCCAATGATGACATATTTTGCTGGTCTTGGCTGGCAGCCAATTGGCTACTTCGATTTGCCGGGACTTGACTGGCTCTTGATGATGATTGGTGCTGGTTTTCCGGAATGTTCTGCCAAACGTGGGTTCCATTTTGAAGAGTTAAGTTCCTTTTTTGATTAGGAGGCTTGGAGGTCTGCAGTTTTGATCTTTCTCTCTTCCTCTCCTGATGACCTCTATACAAGGTCCTGAAAAGAAGCTTTTCTCTCTCTCTCTCTCCACAGCTAGTTAAACCTGCAGCAAGATTCAAACCAATACCAAGCAGGCCGGGTTATCTGCAAACCTCCTTTTATTGAGAGTTCTGATTGAATGCACATGCCAGAAGATCTAATCCAACTGGTGGTTTTCAACACTCCACATCCGGGAAGATAGCCGACTACAAAGACTTGAAGATCAGAATAAGAACATATCTCTTTTACTACCATATTTTAATCCCTTTCCCTCCTGTGTGTGTGCCTGTCTTTTGTGTTTAGGTAGAGGGTGGGACGGTCAATGGGCTAAGCAATAGATTAGCATGCCATTATTCTAGTTTACTGACTGCGTGTTTTAACTCTCTTCTTGTTATAAATAAAGTTAGCATTTTTACTTCCAAATCTGGTGCCTGTAAGATTGGAGAAGCCGAGGGCCAAAGAACTTGAAAGCTTTATGGATGGGGTTCTCAAATGAATATTTTTCCTGTGTTTATCGTGGAGAAAGACACGAAGACTTGGGAACCAGGGAAAGTTAGTACCGATATATTGGGGACAGTTCACATTACAGTGGAGGAGGTGATGGACGTATTAAAATGAATGAATGTGGATAAATCTCCTGGCCTCGACTAGGTATATCCAAGAACACTGCGTGTGGCTAGAGAAGAAATTGCAGAAGCCTTGGCTGAGAAATTTGCATTATCGTCAGCCACTGGTGAGCTACCAGAAGACTGGAGGGTAGCAAATGTTGTGCCCTTATTTAAGACGGCTACAAAGAAAAAACTGGGAATTATAGACTGGTAAGCCCAACATCGGTGGTGGGTGGGTGAGTGGGTGGGTAGAGAGGATTCTGAGGAATAAGATATACAGGCATTTGGAAAGACAGGGATTGATTAGGGGTAGTCAGCACGGCTTTGTGCAAAAGAGCTTATGCCGTACAAATTTGTTAAGAGTTCACATGGAATCCAGGGAGAGCTGGCAAATTGGATATACAATTAGCTTGATGGTCAGAAGCAGAGGGTAATGGTGGAAGGATGCTTGTCGGATTGGCTGCCTGAGACTAGTGGTGTGCCTCAGGGGTATGTGCTGGGCCCATTGCTGTTTGTTATCTAGATCAGGGTTTTTAAAACTCATGGTCAAGACGGTGGGTCGCAGGCGGGTGTTGGGAGGGTCATGGAGCGACCGGTTGTGGCACTCCCAATCGCGGGAAAAAGTCCCCAATAGCCATGTCCGGCTTTTAAGAATGCCGGCTGCGGGCAGTCCCCGATTGCTCGTGACTTTTGAGGGGGTGGGGCTGTGCGAGGCGAGGCTGTGTGCTGGTCACCGCGCGTGTGCAGGGTGGGGTGGGGACTGGGTCTGATGGGCGTGCACGTGGGTGTGCGATGCAAACAGTGGTGGCGTCAGCTCGAGTGGTTGTGCTCTGTGCGTTGCTCGGCTCGTCCCCGCCACAAATCAGCAATATGCGACCTGCGGCTTCCTGTTCAATCTATTAAACGGCTGGCACAACGTCCACTTGCACTCCCACAACGTGGAGTACTAATTGGGAAGTGGTCAGCAGTCTGTGACTGGGGTGGATGCAGCTACTGGACAGTGAGAGGGAAGCCAGGCCAGGTTTGTCGGCAAGGAATACCGATCAAACGAGGCTAGTCAACACTGGAAGAAACCTACAGTTATCACTTAGTGTCCCCACTCGCTGGAAACCAGGAAGTGCTTTTGGTGAGAATGGGGAAGGGGATTACTTGGATGTTTGGACAGTGCAATGATGTGGAACCAGTAAGAAATATTGCGACATTATATGTGTTTGACAAGTTATTTCATCTAATCTTAAGTCATAGTTTGTACGGTTAAAAAAAAGATTGTACTTTTTCTATACTTGTTTAAATTTCTAATGAAATGTGAATATATTTTAAACAGTTCGTGTTCACATGTTCAACGGAATTTTTTAAAATTTTAAATAAAAGTCATAAACGTGAAAACATCAGGTACTGGAAATAAAGTTTCAAAGTGACAAAAAGAATGCTGGCCACAACTGGCCTTTAAATATGAACAATGGAGTGTTTCCACCAGAAACACCCTGTACGTCTGCTTTGGCATCAAAATCATGGAGGAGAGATTCCTCCATTTTGTAGCTGCCATCAAGCAAGCAACAGGACTGTGTGAAGAACTGAAGATGGATTATTTTGTGATAAGGAAGAGAGGGCCAAAGACACAAACAGTACAGTATCTCACAATCGAATCTGTTGGAGAGAGCTCCTCGGGAGAGTTCACGGCAGGACAGAGCAGTGTTGGTGTGAACAGTATCCAGAACTCCAGGGCCTCTGGTGAACAAACAATGAAGAAGAAACTGAAATCAGGAACAAAGCAGTAGAAACATAATTTCTTGAGGTATGGCTTTAATTGTGCCAATACAAATCAGGATGCAAGGCACGTGTGTTATATGCAGGGAAGTACTGGCAAATGAAAGTTTTAAACCCTCAAATCTTCAAAGGCATTTGAAGACAAAACATGGCGATTTTAAGGACAAATCTCTTGATTTTTTTCAAAGGATGCAGCAAGAACTTTTATCAACAGCTGAAGTCCTTTGTAGAAATGTAACATTTAATGACGAAGTGAGATCATGAGGACCAAGCAGGCTCACCTGCCACATTAAAGTTAATCAATAATGGTGTGTCGCGAAGGTCAGCCGGCATGGGTCACTAAAATTGGCCGGCATGGGTCCTTCAGGTCTGCCGGTTGGTAAAAGTGGGTCCCGAGAAAAAAGTTTGAAAAACACTGATCTATATTAACAATTGGGAGAGAAGTAAGTTTGCAGATAACACTAATAGGTGGCATTGTAGACAGTGAGGAAGGTTATCCAAAATTTCAGCAGGATCTTGATCTGCAGGGGAAGTGGGACGTGAAATGGCAAACGGAGTTCAATACAGATAAATGTGAGGTGTTGTATTTTGGAAAGTCAAATAAAGGTAGGACTTTCACGGTGAATGGTAGGATCTTAGGGAGTATCATGGAACAGAGGGACCTTGGGAGTTCAGATGCACTGTTCTCTAAAGGTGGAGGCACAGTTTGATAGGGGAGTGAAGAAGGCTTTTGGCATGCTGGCCTTCATCAGTCAGGGCATTGCGTATAGAATTTGGGAAGTTGTTGCAATTGTACAGGACGTTGGTGAGACCGCACCTGAAGTATTGTGCTCAGTTTTGGTTGCCTTGCTATTGGAACAATGTTATTAAACTGGAAAGAGTGTAGAAGGGATTAACAAGGATGTTGCCAGGACTCAAGGGACTGAGTTACAGGGAGAGATTGGACAGGCTGGGACATTTTTCTTTGGCGCATAGGATCCTGAGGTGTGATCTTATAGAGGTGCACAAGATCATGAGAGGCATGGATAAGGTGAACACACTCAGTCTTTCGCCCAGGGTTGGGGAATCGAGAACCTCGGTTTAGGATAAGAGGGGAAGGATTTAAGGGAACCTGAGGAGCAACTTTTTTTACACAGAGGATGGTACGTATGTGGAATGAGCTGCCGTTGGAAGTGGTTGAGGCAGGGACATTGACAACATTTAAAGGCATTTGGACAGATATATGGATAGGAAAGGTTTAATGGGATATGGGCCTAATGCAGGCAAATGGGGTTAGCTTAGATGGGCTTTTTGGTTGGCACGGACCAGTTTGGGCTGAAGGTCTTGTCTCTGGTGATGTAGATTATATGATTTATTGGTTAATTCACGTATGATGCAACGCCAGGTCAAGGGGGTCTGGAATTGACCACGCCCGAGCCCAGGGTGTTGTAACTGCAGAGTACACGGATGAATATAAAAGTTACAAATTTAACCCACTGTACCATTGATGCAACTGATGAGCTTTGCTCACTCGCTTTCAATCACTTTTTAAAAACACAAAAGCCCCAGTCATTACATTCTCATAATATGGTGCTTTGCACTGTGGTGGTCAAGTCTGTGTTAAGCACCACTTGGTATGGCTAAGGAGCCCCGCTCTAGCATGGCAGTCGCTGCTGCACAGGAAGACTGGATGAGAAATGGATGATTTGATGGTCTATTTTCTCTTGGCTCTCTTTGCCAGTTTTTCATTTCTGCCTGTCTCTTCCAGTCAGTTTCCAGCCATCACAACCAAAAATCTCAAAGGTGGTGACGTAGTGGTATTGCCACTGGATAAGTAAACCAGAGTCACAGAATAATGCTCTAGGGACTCAGGTTCAAACCCCGCCACTGCAGATGATGAAAATTGAATTCAATTTTTTAAAATCTCAAATTTCAACAGTCTAATGATAAAACCATTTTCGGTTGATGTAAAAACTCATCTTGTTCACTATTATCCTTTAGGATTGGAAATCTGCCGTCCTTACCTGGTCTGGCCTACATGTGATTCTAGACCCACAGTACGTGGTTGATGACTCTTAACTGCCCCCTCAAGAGCAATTAGGAATGGGCAATAAATGCTGGCACAGCCAGTGTCGCCCACGTCCCATGAACGAGTAAAAAAAAAGTTGTCAGTGACAATCGCTCAGCCATCAGTGTCAATGTCAGTAATCTTCGTATCTTGCTTGCAGGTATCTTTGTAGCAGAGCTATTAATGTCATGGAGGCCATGACCAAATGGCCAATCCAGCAGATCTAAAGTAATTGGTATATGGCCCTCATCCATCCCATGAACGTGGCTGATGGAATTTACACACTCCAGGACCTTCCACTTGGTGACTTTGTCCTTCTAATAGAATTTGGGGACATTCAGCTTTTTCTCCTGCTGAGCATAAGTTTCCCAGATCTCAATACTGTAGAAGACAGTGCTGAGGGCATAGGTTTGGTAGACTCACAGTTTGGTGTTTCCAGTCAGATTGCTTTTGTTCCTCACTTTCTAATCAGCTTGGACATAGCAGATACTGCTTCTGTGATGCTTATGCTGATTTCAGCATCAGATTGTTGGTAATTGTGGAGCCCAGATATGTTAAGCTAACAACAACCTCCTGTGTCAATCCTAATACGTAGCAGTATGGCAACACTTTGATATTTGTCTTCCTGGTGCTGGTGGTCAAACAAAACCCTTTACAGGTAAGAGTCTGTCCATCTGTTGCTGCAGGACTTCTTCAGTATAGAATATTGGTGCGGCATTGTCAACGTAGAGCTACTCTCTAATGAGGACTTGGCATATGATCTCAGGCAAGCTAGGCTGAACAACTTTTTGAGAGTTCTCGTATACAAGCAGAAACCCTCTGTAGATGGCCTAAAGGCATGTGGCAGCAGTAAAAAGAATATGCCCAAAAGTGTTGATGACAAAAACAACCCTGTTTGACCCCACTGTGATTCTCAAAGGGTTCTGATCTTGCCCCATCATTGCTGATGTTATCCATTGCGTAATCGTGGAAAGAGGGGATCACATTGAGCAGTTTCTGCAGGGAGCCAATGTTCTCTAATAGTTTAAATAAACCACATCTGTTAACATGGTCAAATGCCATGGTTAGATGGATAAAGGCAGTATATGGAGGTCTTCTTTGTCAAATGAAAATCCTAGTCAATCAACAAAAATGTTGTGTACACATCACAGGAAGGAAACATTTTTTTTATTTGTTCATGAGACGTGGGCAACACTGGCTGGGCTTGCATTTGTTGCTCATCTCTATTTGCCCTTGTGGGAGCAGTTCAGAGTCAACTATATTGCTGTGGGCCTGGAGTCACATGGTGGCCAGACCAGGTAAGGATGGCAGATTTCCTTCCATGAAGGACATTACTGAACAAGATGGGTTTTTACGACCATCAGCAATGGTTTCATGGTTATCATTAGACTTTCAATTGAATTCAAATTTCACAATTTGCAGGGGTAGGATTCAAACCCAGATTTCCGGAGCATTACCCTGGGTTTCTGGTTTTCCTAGTCCAGTGATAATGCCACTGCCTCCCCGATTGGCTATGAAGAGTGGTGGATATGTGAAAGGTTTCAGATGTACAAATGCAAGCATCTTTCTTACACATGTAGCCCATATACAAACCCTGACCCCACTTCAGGCTTGCAAGCTAGTAACGAATAGTCAGATCCCCAATAGCATTAAGGAAATACAGACTTTTAGTTCAACAACAAAAACAGAAAATACTGGACAACTTCAGCAGGTCTGACAGCATCTGTGGAGAGAGAAGTGAGCTAACAATTTGAGTCTGGATGACTGACTTTGACAAAGAGTCACCCAGATGATGGCAGACCTGTTGAGATTGCAGAGTAGTTTCTGTTTCAGATTCCAGCATCCGCAGTAATTTGCTTTTATTTACAAACTTTACTTGTTCCATCATCTAAATAAACTTTAGTCATTCTAAAAACCCTGGCTCTAATCTTGGGAACACTTGATTACATGTACAAGATAGTTTTTTGGGAATTTATAATAATCTCAAATCTGAGTGAAATCTAAAAATAAAAAATAACTTGCAGAATTGTGGCAATAAAGATGTACAGAAAACTCTATGTATTTTTTGTTTAGCCAGAATGGTTTGAGGACATGTACAAACACTAGTGATTTAGAAGATTAAGAGTGAAGACGTTTTCCAGCAGGGTCTCTGGATTGGATGCAGTGTAGCTGCCTTTGAAAGAGCACCACTCCGGTGTCACTCTGTTACTGATAACTTTGCTAATTGGTTGTTTGTTATCAGCAGCCTCCTACAAAAGCAGCCTTGGAAACAATGTCCAGATAACAACGTAGCCATTGTTTTGTGGCTGTACAAGGACAGAGATTATGGATTGTCCAACTTTAAAATATTAACATGGAAAAAGAATTAACCAGTAACTCCATTTCCAAGTTTAGTATTTAAACTTTGAAGATTTTTCAAGCAATAAAGTATCATTGTAATTAATATTGGCAGATATGCTTATCAGTGTCCTTCTGTTTCCCTGAAGCATTTCCTTCCTTCTTCACAGGAAGCAGCTCTGCAGAGGACAGCACAGCTGCCCAAAAGATGTAGCGAGAGGTCTCTCGTTTCTGAAACCAAATATGCACCCACATAACAATTGTGTCACCCAGACACTAAAGCACAGCTGATAATTCAACAGCCAGAGTCCCAGGCAGTCAGTAACTAGGAATCCCGGGTTGGCAGTGTCTCAAGCTGCTTGCCTCATTCAGCAGTTAAGTTTCAACTTGGCATTAACTCAGCCATTGAGTTAAGGGGGGTTTTCCTGCTCACTCGGGAAGTAATGCCATTAGAAATCAATGATGCCATTAGAAATCAATAAGACAGCCACAGCAAATCAGAGAAAGAAAACCCCACACTCAATTTAACATATTTCATTCCAAAGCAGCCACCATAGGACATGCTCGTGAGAACTAATTAAGGACTAATTAGACCATGAGGTACAATATAAATTCACAAGGATGCTGCTTCGCAACATAAATTCACAAGAATCAATTTCTCAAAGAACAATGCAGATTACAGAGTGATATCAAACTATTTCAGTTTCAGTCGATGATTACTTTGGGAATAGCGATCACAATTCCATAAGTTTTAGAATACTCATGGACAAAGACGAGAGTGGTCCTAAAGGAAGAGTGCTAAATTGGGGAAAGGCAGAGTATAACAAAATTCGGCAGGAGCTAGGGAATGTGGACTGGGAGCAGATGTTTAAGGGTAAATTAAGATTTGAAATGTGGGAGTCTTTTAAGGAAAGGTTGATTAGAGTGCAGGACAGACATGGTCCCCTCAAAATGAGAGATAGAAATGGCAAGATTAGGGAACCATGGATGAAGGGTGGAATTGTGAGACTAACTAAGATGAAAAAGGAAGCATACATAAGATCGAGGCAACTCAAAACTGATGAAGCTTTCGAGGAATATCGGGAAAGTAGGACGAATCTCAAACGCGCAATAAAGAGGGCTAAAAGGGGTCATGAAATATCTTTGGTTAACAGGGTTAAGGAAAATCCCAAAGCCTTTTATTCGTATGTAAGGAGCAAGAGGGTAACTAGAGAAAGGATTGGCCCACTCAAAGACAAAAGAGGGAATTTATGCGTGGACTCAGAGGAAATGGGTGAGATTCTTAATGAGTACTTTGCATCGGTATTCACAAAGGAGAGGGACAAGATGGATGTTGAGGCTAGGGATGGATGTTTAAATACTCTAGGTCAAGTTGTCATACGGAAGGGGGAAATTTTGGGTATTCTAAAAGATATTAAGGTGGACATGTCCCCAGGACCGGATGAGATCTATCCCAGGTTACTGAGGGAAGCGAGGGTCGAAATAGCTGGGGCCTTAACAGATATCTTTGCAGCATCCTTGAGCACGGGTGAGGTCCCGGAGGACTGGAGAATTGCTAATGTCCCTTTGTTTAAGAAGGGTAGCAGGGATAATCCAGGGAATTATAGACCTGTGAGCTTGACGTCAGTGGTAGGCAAACTGTTGGAGAAGATACTGAGGGATAGGATCTATTCACATATGGAAGAAAATAGACTTATCAGTGATAGGCAGCATGGTTTTGTGCAGGGAAGGTCATGTCTTACAAACCTGGGGCAGCACGGTGGCCTAGTGGTTAGCACAACCGCCTCACGGCTCTGAGGTCCCAGGTTCGATCCCGGCTCTGGGTCACTGTCCGTGTGGAGTTTGCACATTCTCCCCGTGTCTGCGTGGGTTTCGCCCCCACAACCCAAAACTGTGCAGAGTAGGTGGATTGGCCACACTAAATTGCCCCTTAATTGGAAAAAATAATTGGGTAATCTAAATTTAAAAAAAAAAAAATGTCTTACAAACCTAATAGAATTCTTTGAGGAAGTGACAAAGTTAATTGATGAGGGAAGGGCTGTAGATGTCATATACATGGACTTTAGTAAGGCATTTGATAAGGTTTCCCATGGCAGGTTGATGGAAAAAGTGAAGTCGTATGGGGTTCAGGGTGTACTAGCTAGATGGATAAAGAACTGGCCGGGCAACAGGAGACAGAGAGTAGTGGTGGAAGGGAGTGTCTCCAAATGGAGACGGGTGACTAGTGGTGTTCCACAGGGATCCGTGCTCGGACCACTGTTGTTTGTGATCTACATAAATGATCTGGAGGAAGGTATAGGTGGTCTGATTCGCAAGTTTGCAGATGATACTAAGATTGGTGGAGTTGCAGATAGCGAGGAGGACTGTCAGAGAATACAGCAAAATAGAGATAGATTGGAGAGTTGGGCAGAGAAATGGCAGATGGAGTACAATCCAGGCAAATGCGAGGTGATGCATTTTGGAAGATCAAATTCAAGAGCGGACTATATGGTCAATGGAAGAGTCCTGGGGAAAATTGATGTACAGAGAGATCTGGGAATTCAGGTCCATTGTACCCTGAAGGTGGCAACGCAGGATGATAGTGGGGTCAAGAAGGCATACAGCATGCTTGCCTTCATCGGACAGGGTATTGAGTACAAGAGTTGGCAGGTCATGTTACAGTTGTATAGGACTTTGGTTAGGCCACATTTGGAATACTGCATGCAGTTCTGGTCGCCACATTCCCAGAAGGATGCGGATGCTTTAGAGAGGGTGCAGAGGAGGTTCACCAGGATGTTGCCTGGTATGGAGGGTGCTAGCTATGAAGAAAGGTTGAGTAGATTAGGATTGTTTTTGTTGGAAAGACGGAGGTTGAGGGTGGACCTGATTGAGATCTACAAAATTGAGAGGTATGAACAGGGTGGATAGCAACAAGCTTTTTCCAAGATCGTGGGTGTCAATTACAAGGGGTCACAATTTCAAGGTGAGAGTGGGAAAGTTTAAGGGAGATGTGAGTGGAAAGTTTTTTTACCCAGTGGGTGGTGGGTGCCTGGAACGCTTTGCCAGCAGAGGTGGTAGAGGCGGGTACGATAGCATCATTTAAGATGCATCCAGACAGATATATGAACGGGCGGGGAACAGAGGGAAGTAGACCTTGGAAAATAGGGGACAGGTTTAGATAAAGGATCTGGATCGGCGCAGGCTGGGAGGGCCAAAGGGCCTGTTCCTGTGCTGTAATTTTCTTTGTTCTTTGTATTAACAATTTTTAAAAGGTACAGCAGAAGCAATCTTTTTAAAGGAGTTTAGAATCTAGAATGAGGAATCACAAGATTAAATCGAATTAGACAGAGATCTGGAGAAACTTCAAAGTTGTGAAATTCGCAATACAATTATGTCAACATTCTCGATTAGGTTTGAAGGTGGAGAAAGGAAATGGGGTGGGTAAACGTGATTAGAACTATTGTTTGCATTGAATAGAAACAGTGACTCAGACTGGTTGGACGGAATAATTTCCTTCCATGTTGTAGCTTCTACGTATTGCTATGTACAAAAGTCTTCAGTGTTCAAATTCCAAAGACAGTCATACTTTTTAATTCAATATAGAAAGGCTTTCATATTGCCTGGATGAGTGCAGCTCCAACAATACTCAAGAAATTTGACACCATCCAGGGCAAAGCAGCCTGCTGAGTTGGCACCTCATCCACAAACATTTACTCTCTCCAACACCAATGCACAGTGGAAGCAGTGTGTACCATTGAAATGCCCAACGGGCGTGACCAGCTTTTAGAAATGCCAGGTACTCCGCAAATGTGTCCCCTCAGCCAGATGTTGCAGTACATAGGCCCAGAGCACAGCGGGGCAGACCCCCGTCCTCTGTCAGCGCGCTGTTCTAGGAGCAGCTTTTTTCTAAAATCGACGGTAGCATTGTGGATAGCAAAATGCTTCACAGCTCCAGGGTCCCAGGTTCGATTCCGGCTTGGGTCACTGTCTGTGCGGAGTCTGCACATCCTCCCCGTGTGTGCGTGGGTTTCCTCCGGGTGCTCCGGTTTCCTCCCACAGTCCAAAGATGTGCAGGTTAGGTGGATTGGCCATGATAAATTGCCCTTAGTGTCCAAAATTGCCCTTGGTGTTGGGTGGGGTTACTGGGTTATGGGGATAGGGTGGAGGTGTTGGCCTCGGGTAGGGTGCTCATTCCAAGAGCCGGTGCAGTCTCGATGGGCCTCCTTCTGCACTGTAAATTCTATGGTAGTCTTCCCGCCAGAAGTGGCGGCAGAGAGTAGGTCACACGCCCAGTACATTGACATCAAGTTCTCGGAGCGCGAAATTACTGAGGAGAGCTTCCTCCATTTTGTAGCTTCCAGCAAGCAAGCAACAGGACTACGTGAAGAACTGAAGATGTATGTTTTTGGACCAAGGAAGAGACAAAACAGGCCAGGATCTCACAACTGAATCTGGAGAGAACCTTCGCAGGAGAGTCCACAGCAGGACTGGTGTGAGCGCCAGGACCTCTGATGAACAACCCATACAGAAATGTAACATTCTTGGGCGGCAAGGTGGGGTAGTGGTTAGCACTGCTGCCTCACAGCACCGAGGACCCAGGTTCGATGCCAGCCCTGAAAGATGTGCAGGGTTGGCCACGCTAAATTGCTCCTTAATTGGAAAAAAATAACTGGGTACTCCGAATTTATTTTTAAAACATTGAATGACAAAACAAGTGAAATCGTGAGGACCAAGCAGGTTCACTTGTTGCATTAACGGTTAACGAAAATGGTGGGTCACAAAGTTCGGGTGGCGTGGATCACGAAGATCAGCGAGCATGGGTCGCGAAGGTAGGCCGATTGGTAAAAATTAGTCCCCAGAAAAAGTTTGAAAAACACTGATGCACTGCAGGAACTCGAGGCTCTTTGGACAGCACCTTCCAAACCAATGGGCGCCACCAAAACAGAAGATGCATGGGGACACCACCAACTGGAAGTTCCCCTCCAATCCACTCATCATCCTGACTTGTAAATATATCGCCACTGCTTCACTGTCACTGTGTTAAAATCCTGGGACTCCTTCCCACAGCACAGTGGTTGTACCTATACTACATGAACTGCAGCAGTTAAGGAGGCAGCTCACGGGTCTGCACGGTGGCACAGTGGTTAGCATTGCTGTCTCACGGCGCCACGGTCCCAGGTTCGATCCTGGCTCTGGGTCACTGTCCGTGTGGAGTTTGCACATTCTCTCCATGTTTGCGTGGATTTCGCCCCCACAACCCAAAGATGTGCAGGTTAGGTGGATTGGCCACGCTAAATTGACCCTTAATTGGAAAAAAAAATGAATTGGGTACTCTAAATTTAATAATAAGAAATTGCAGGCAACACGGTGGCGCACTGGATAGCACTGCAGTCTCACTGCACAGGTTTGATCACAGCTCTGGGTCACTGTCCATGTGTAGTTTGCACATTCTCCCCATGTTTGCGTGGGTTTTGGAAAAAAAATAATTGGGTACTCTAAATTTTTTTTTTTTAAAAAGAAAATAAATGCCGGTCTAACCAACGTTACCCACATCCATGAATGAACAAAAATATTCAATTCTATTTGTTTTGACAATCATGTGAATTTAACAAAAATGTGAAAAGTTGTAAATATACATTCTGCAATCAAAACTATTTTAACATGGAATGTCTTAATTTCAACACAACTCTTGTTTTTAAACCTGCAATGGTTGATCAATCCTACTTTGTCAACTCATTAGTATAAACTTTGACCTGCTCTCCACCAGGAAAGCAGTGCACCAACTCCGCCAGGCGCGTGGGACCCTGTACGAACACAGAGACAAAGCCAGCCGCCTGTTGGCACACCAGCTGAGAAAGCAGGCAGCCACCAGAGAAATTGCGCAAATCAGGGGTACCGGAGGCACGTTGGAAACAGAACCAGAGGATTAACAAAACCTTCAAGGCCTTCTACCAAGAGCTGTACATCTCAGAGCCCCCAACGAGGAAGGCTGGGATGAACCGGTTCCTTGATGGACTGGACATACCAGTCATGGGAGGGGGCAGAAAACGGGACCTGGAAGCACCACTAGCACTGGGAGAGATCATGGACAGCATTAGCTCCATCCAGACGGGGAAGGCGCCGGGACCGGACGGATTCCCGGCGGACTTCGACAAAAAATTTGCGACAGCGCTGGCCCCGCACATGCGGGAGATGTTCACAGACTCGCTAGCTAGGGGCACACTGCCACCCACGTTAGCACAGGCCTCAATCTCGCTGATACCTAAGAAAGACAAAGACCCAACGGAATGTGGGTCATACAGACCCATATCTCTGCTGAACGCAGACGCCAAAATACTGGCCAAAATCCTAGCCAAAAGGCTAGAAGGCTGTGTACCTGAGGTGGTCACAGAGGACCAGACGGGCTTCGTCAAAGGTAGACAGCTTACCTCGAACATCAGGCGCCTGCTGAACGTGATAATGACCCCCTCCGGGTCGAGAACACAAGAGGTGATCGTCTCACTGGACGCAGAAAAGGCCTTCGACAGAGTCGAATGGAAATACCTCAGAGGTACTGGAGCGGTTTGGGCTTGGAACAGGGTTCACCGCTTGGGTAAAGCTCCTATACAACGCTCCGATGGCGAGCGTACGGACCAACAATACCAACTCCCAATACTTCCAGCTGCACAGGGGCACCAGACAAGGATGCCCACTGTCCCCGCTGCTGTTCGCACTAGCAATCGAACCGCTAGCAATCGCGCTCAGGGCAGCATAAAATTGGAGGGGGAACCGAAGGGGAGGCAGAGAGCACAGAGTCTCACTCTATGCAGATGATCTGCTCCTCTACATCTCAGACCCACAAAGCAGCATGGACGGAATCATCGCGCTCCTGAAAGAGTTTGGAGCCTTCTCAGGCTACAAACTCAACATGAGCAAAAGCGATATCTTCCCAGTACACCCGCAAGGGGTGAGGGGGGCAGCACTAAAGGGGCTGCCGTTCAAACAAGCCCGATACAAATTCCGCTACCTGGGGATCCAAATAGCCCATGACTGGAAAGGGATCCACAAATGGAACCTCACCAGCCTGACGGAGGAAGCGCTGGACAAACTTATCATGGCGTTCGTATGGGGGGATAAAAATGCTAGGATCCCAAAGAAGGTCTGACAAAAAACAAAATCCAGGGGGGGGCTAGCCCTCCCGAACCTACAATTCTACCACTGGGTGGCAACAGCCGAGCGAGTAAGGGGATGGATCCAGGAGCCAGATGCCGAGTGGGTGCGTGCGGAGGAGGCCTCCTACATGGGGACCTCCCTCCAGGCCCTCGCCACGGCAGCACTCCCATCCCCACCCAAAAAACACTTCAGCAGCCCAGTGGTAACAGCCACCCTCCAATCCTGGAACCAATTGCGGCAGCAATTTGGCCTGACCAAAATGTCGGACAAGGCTCCCATCTGCAACAACCATAGGTTCACACCAGCACTGACTGACGCCACCCTCAAACGGTGGAGGCAGGACGGAGGGACACTGACAGTCAGGGACCTATACACGGACGGCAGGATTGCAACACTGGACGAACTGAGAGAAATTTCGGCTAGCCAGGGGGAACGAGCTACGGTACCTGCAGCTCAAAAACTTCTTACGAAAGGAGACAAGGACGTACCCACAACCGCCACGACAGACACTACTGGAAGACCTACTGGACGCAAGTATCCTAGAGAAAGGGAACTGTAGCGACATGTATAACCGACTGGTAGAAAGGGACGACACCGTACTGGACGCAACAAGAAAGAAATGGGAAGATGACCTGGGGATTGAGATAGGGTGGGGACTCTGGAGCGAAGCACTGCATAGGGTCAACTCCACCTTCACGTGCGCAAGGCTCAGCCTGACGCAACTAAAAGTGGTACATAGAGCTCACTTAACAACAAACCGTATGAGTAGGCTCTTCCCGGAGGTGGAGGACAGATGTGAAAGGTGCCAAAGAGGCCCGGCCAACCACGCCCACATGTTCTGGTCTTGCCCCAGATTTGTGGAGTACAGGACAGCCTTCTTCGAGGCTATGTCCAAAGTGGTGGGGGTGAGGGTGGAGCCATACCCGATAGTGGCGGTCTTCGGGGTTTCAGACCAGCTAGATCTATTCCTGGGGAGGAGGGCGGACGCCCTTGCCTTAAAAATTATTCCAAGAAAAATAAAGGACGGACAAAGCCGCAAGCGACAGTCTGATGGCAAGCTAAGGCCCAAAACCGAATTGTATATAAATGCCTATAAACATGTGCCTCGGCCATATTGGGGAATGTAAAATATGTATGCCGGTTAAAGGGGGCGGCCACAGTTGTTATGATGAAGATGCTTACCTGTAAATATACATGTTCATTTTTGCGTGTTTTGTTTTCTTATAATTTGTAATTTGTTGGATATAAAATATGAAAACTCAATAAAAAACATTTCCAAAAAAAAACTCAGATTAGTATTCAGGACCTATTTTTAGTTGTACAAATTAAAATAAAACTCAAACATGGAAATTCTGCTTTTCAATGCAACAAAACGTTTCAAATTACATTAGTGATATCATGCAATGCACAGTATACATCAGTGTTTTTCAAACTTTTTTCCCTTAACCCATTTTTACCAACCGGCCAACCTTCGGGATCCATGCCGGCCGGCGTGACCCAAGCAGCCGACCTTTGCGACCCACACCGGCCGACTTTCGCAACCCACCATTTTCTCTTACCTTGTTTGTTGCTGACAAAAATGGAGAAAATGGTTTTGGGCCCTTTTGGCCCCAATGGTCCCTTTGGCCCCCCGAACATGGGAAAGAAGAAAGGCTGCGACCATATGAAAAAAAAATGCAGCCACATGCGCATGTGTGCGCGATCTTCGGTGCGCATGCGTACCAATGATCGGGCATGCATGCACAGTACGGCCAAACTTTTTCATCTGTCCTGGCCATTTTGAAGGCCGTGAGCAACCGGCATTATTAAAAGCCGGCTGTTGCTCACAGATTTGCACAATGGGGAGCTCCGCGACCCACCTGCGGGTCGTGCCCCCGAGTTTGACAATGCACAGTATACATGACATAACACAATAAAAAGTTAGCCTTTATGGTCCGGATTTTAAAGTAGCAACGAAGGGTGCTTGCCGCTAACCTCAAAAGAAAGCTGTCCAATTTGATCTTGCTATTTCTGTGACATTGGTATTCCCTTTCCTGACAAAAAGTTAAATCTGTCAGCATATCACGGAGATGCCTTAGCATGCAGCAGCAGCGACTTTAGAAAGCTAATGAGGAACTAATGTATTTTAACTTCGATATTAAACAAAGGATAAAGATACGTCTAAAAATATTTAGTTAATTATTAAATGTTGGAGAGAATGAGGCATATGAGAATTATGAAGTTAAAAACGTAGCTACACCAGTAGAAATTACTATCGGTTTCAGCAGAGTAATGACTAAGGCTGACAGTTTCACTGTAGTTACCACAGCAAAGGTCAGGGACAATTTCTGGCTCATAGGAAATCCTTGCAGCTCAATAGAGGTATTGTGTCAGTAATGGGGCAATAACCCTGGCTGAGTCATTACAATGGTGCATTTATTAAAACGTGTGCAGGTCTGTATCAAATGCTCTCTCTGTTCGGTCACTTGATAGCTCCTGTGCATGTTACCCGTTCAGCAGACATTCTATGTTATAGAGTACAAAACTCGGATTCCTACAGGACATGTATATCATGTCTCACTTCCAAAGACTTGGTCAAACCATATAGCCATTTTCTCTCCAGCAGACTATCAGAAGTATGTAAATAGTGTTTCTTCTCCAGCATTGCATTTTACCAAGTTAATTATAAAGATTTTAACAGGAACAGCTAGATAGGCTAGTCTCCAGACACTAACTTGAATCTCAGTCCACTATCAGTTTTCATTCAACCCACTATTTCAACAGATTCAGCAATGAAGACTTATACGACAGTAGTCAAAATGTACTGCTGAAACAGTCTGGAAAGAATCATAGAATTTAGTGTTGAAGCAGGCCATTCAGTCCATCGCGTCTGCACCAGCCCTTGAAAGAGCACCCTACTTAAGCCCACACCTCCAACCCATCCACCCACACCGTGAAGTTTATATAATAAATTTACATTTATATTGCAATGTTTATGAAAAATGCTGTCAAAACACTTAAAAATAAATTCCTTCTCGAATTGTTATGATTTATGTTGGCAAGTGTGGCAGTCTCGGCGCCTGCAAGGTTGCTCAAGCAATGAGATGAACAGGATGTACTCTGTCTCTAGATACTAACGGATTATATTTGTCTTGTGAAAGGATCCTCCTGTTAATTCCCATCTTCCCTTGTTTTTGCCTTTCAATTTCTGTTTCAGCACACAATTGAGCAACCTTATGGTTGAATTTCAGTGCTCGTTCAATGTCAGGTAGGTAGGCCTCATGTCTCAATGATTGGCTGATTGAATCAAATAGCATACTCAATTTGTTTACAATAAGCAGAGTGCAAATCAGACTCAACCAGCCCATGTCTGCAAAACCAAAAAACAAGCCGTCGGCTGCAAGATGTGATTTTGCAAAGCAACGGCACTTGCTGAACAATCCAGAGTGCGTCAATAGGCACACTAATAACCAATTTAAGATAATCAGTCAAACTCACAATATGGCTCATTTGCATTCATTGGGAGCAACACACATTCATATGCAGGAGCCTCTTGTCTACAAACAAAATGGATACATGCAAGCTTTGTCTTTTTTTGAATTATTGGAAGTTTGAGTGTGTAGTTCCCTGCTGCTTTCGCCATGGCAATGCCTCAACCAGAGTCGACTTGCCAACCAATCAGCTCCTTGCTCTTTTGTAGAATTAACATTTCTGATACATTTGGAAGCAAGTGGACATAGTAGGGTTCTGGGGGAGGTGGTACCAGTACAAACCGGACGGTCTGCACCTGGGCAGGACTGGAACCGATGTCCTTGTGGGGGGGGGGGGGGGGGTTGGGGAGGGTTTAGTTTAGTTTAAACTAATGTGGCAGGGGGATGGGAACCGATGCAGGAAGTTGGAAGGTAGTAAAACAGGGACAGAAGCAAAAGGAAGGGGGGGGAAGTGTAAGGCAGAGAAGCCACAGTCAAAAATCAAAAAGGGCGACAGTACAAAGTACAGTGACTGAGGGGAGCTCAGTGAATAGGCCCAGTAATACTAAAAGGAATAAAATGGTAAGTGACGCGGCAGGTTGTTACATGAAGATATGGGTTCAACGACAAGTAAAATTAGGAGAAAAGTTAAGAGGAAATATAACTTAGGAGAGGTTACTGATCGAGATGTTACGATTCAAAACAGAGGTAAAAAAGCCAACATAAGTGTACTTTACCTGAATGCTCGTAGTATTCGGAATAAAGTAAATGAGTTGATGGCGCAAACCATCGTGAATGACTATAATTTAGTGGCCATTACTAAAACATGGTTAAAGGATGGTCATGACTGGGAGTTAAATATCCGAGGGTATCAAACTATTCGGAAGGACAGAGTGGATGGTAAGGGAGGTGGTGTTGCTCTGTTATTTAAGGATGACATTGGGCAGCACGGTGGCACAGTGGTTAGCATTGCTGCCTACGGCGCTGAGGACCTGGGATCGAATCCCGGCCCTGGGTCACTGTCTGTGAGGAGTTTGCACATTCTCCCCGTGTCTGCGTGGGTTTCGCCCCCACAACCCAAAGATGTGCAGGGTAGGTGTATTGGCCACGTTAAATTGCCCCTTAATTGGAAAAAATAATTGGGTACTCTAAATTTATAAAAAATATTAAAAAATTTAAGGATGACATCCGGGCAATAGTAAGGGATGACATCGGTGCTATGGAGGATAAGGTTGAATCCATTTGGGTGGAAATCAGGAATAGTAAGGCGAAAAACTCACTGATAGGAGTAGGCTATAGGCCACCAAATAATAACATTATGGTGGGCAGGCAATAAACAAAGAAATAACTGATGCATGTAGAAATGGTACAGCAGTTATCATGGGGGATTTTAATCTACATGACGATTGGTTTAACCACGTCAGTCAAGGCAGCCTTGAGGAGGAGTTTATAGAATGTATGCGCGATAGTTTCCTAGAACAGTATGTAATGGAATCTACGAGGGAACAAGCGGTCCTAGATCTTATAGAATAGAACAGTACAGCACAGAACAGGCCCTTCGGCCCTCGATGTTGTGCCGAGCAATGATCACCCTACTTAAACCCACGTAACCCGTATACCCGTAACCCAACAATCCCCCCATTAACCTTACACTACGGGCAATTTAGCATGGCCAATCCACCTAACCCGCACATCTTTGGACTGTGGGAGGAAATCGGAGCACCCGGAGGAAACCCACGCACACACGGGGAGGACGTGCAGACTCCGCACAGACAGTGACCCAGCCGGGAATCGAACCTGGGACCCTGGAGCTGTGAAGCATTGATGCTAACCACCATGCTACCGTCTTGTCCTATGTAATGAGACAGGATTGATTCATGATCTCATAGTTAGGGATCCTCTCGGAAGGAGCGATCACAATATGGTGGAATTTAAAATACAGATGGAGGGTGAGAAGGTAAAATCAAATACTCGTGTTTTGTGCTTAAACAAAGGAGGTTACAATGGGATGAGAGAACTAGACTGGGAACAAAGACTTTATGGTGGAACAGTGGAGAACCTTCCAAGCGATTTTTCACAGTGCTCAGCAAAGGTTTATACCAACACAAAGGAAGGACGGTAGAAAGAGGGAAAATCGACCGTGAATATCTCAGGAAATAAGGGAAAGTATCAAATTGAAGGACAAAACATACAAAATGGCAAAGATTGGTGGGAGACTAGAGGACTGGGAAATCTTTAGGGGGCAACAGAAAGCTACTAAAAAAGCTATAAAGAGTAAGATAGATTATGAGAGTAAACTTGCTCAAAATATAAAAACAGATAGTAAAAGCTTCTACAAATATATAAAACAAAAAGGAGTGGCTACGGTAAATATTGGTCCTTTAGAGGATGAGAAGGGAGTTTTAATAATGGGAGATGAGGAAATGGCTGAGGAACTGAACAGGTTTTTTGGGTTGGTCTTCACAGTGGAAGACACAAATAACATGCCAGTGACTGATAGAAATGAGGCTATGACAGGTGAGGACCTTGAGAGGATTGTTATCACGAAGGAGGTAGTGATGGGCAAACTAATGGGGCTAAAGGTAGACAAGTCTCCTGGCCCTGATGAAACGCATCCCAGAGTGCTAAAGGAGATGGCTAGGGAAATTGCTGATGCACTAGTGATAATTTACCAAAATTCACTAGACTCTGGGGTGGTCCCGGTGGATTGGAAATTAGCAAACGTGACACCACTGTTTAAAAAAGGAGGTAGGCAGAGAGCGGGAAATTATAGGCCAGTGAGCTTAACTTCGGTAGTAGGGAAGATGCTGGAATCTATCATCAAGGAAGGGTGCTTGTCTGAATGGAGGGCAGTGACTAGTGGTGATCCGTAGGGATCAGTGCTGGGACTGTTGCAGATTGGAAGGTCTAATACATTTGGGAAATAAACAGTAAATGGCAGAACCTTAAGAATATTGACAGGCAAATGGACCTGGGTGTACAGGTCACAAAGTGGCAACGCAGGCGGAGAAGGTAGTCAAGAAGGCCTACGGCATGCTTGCTTCCATCGGCTTGGGCATGGAGTATAAAAATTGGTAAGTCAAGCTACAGCTGTATAGAACCTTAGTTAAGCCACACTTGGCATATACTGTTAAATTCTGGTCTCCATACTACCAGAAAGTTGGAGGCTTTGAAGAGGGTACAGAAGAGGTTTACCAGGATGTTGCCTGGTATGGAGGGCATTAGCTATGAGGAGAGTTTGGATGTTCTCCCTGGAACGATGGAGGTTGAGGAGCGACCTGATAGAAGACTGTTTGGAAGGTTGAGAGGGGATCTTATTGAAACTTACAGGATAGTGCGAAGCCTGGATAGAGTGGACATGGAGAGGATTTTTCCACTTGTAGGAAAAGCTAGAACCAGAGGATACCATCTCGGATTAAAGGGACGATAATTTAAAACTGAGATGAGGAGGAATTTCTTCAGCCAGAGGGTGGTGAATCTGTGGAACTCTTTGCCGCAGAAGGCTGTGGAGGCCAATTCACGGAGCGTCTTTAAGACAGAGATAGATAGGGCAGCACGGTGGCACAGTGGTTAGCATTGCTGCCTACGGCGCTGAGGACCCGGGTTCGAATCCCGGCCCTGGGTCACTGTTCGTGTGGAGTTTGCACATTCTCCCCGTGTCTGCGTGGGTTTCGCCCCCACAACCCAAAAAGATGTGCAGGTTAGGTGAATTGGCCACACTAAATTGCCCCTTAATTGGAAAAAATAATTGGGTACTCTAAATTTAAAAAAAAAAGACAGAGATAGATAGGTTCTTGATTAATAAGGGGATCAGGGGTTATGGGGAGAAGACAGAAGAATGGGGATGAGAAAATATCAGTCATGATTGAATGGCAGAGCAGACTCGATGGGCCAAGTGGCCTAATTTCTGCTCCTCGGTCTTATGGTCTAAGTCAACAAAATTATGAAGGGCATCGACATAGTAGATGGTCAGAAGCTTTTCTCAGGGTGGAAGAGCCAATTACTTGGGGGACATGGGTTTAAGGTGCGAGGAGCAAAGCTTAGAGGAGATACGAAAAGGTAGTGGGTACCTGGAACTCGCTGCCGGGGGAGGTGGCAGAAGCAGGCATGATCATTTAAGGGGCACCTTGACAAATACATGAATAGAATGGTAACAGAGGGATACTGACCCTGCGGTGTAGACGGTTTTAGGTTAGATGGACAGCATGGTTGGCGCAGGCATGGAGAGACAATGCGCTTGTTTTTGTGCTGTTCATTGATACTTGAAAGTTGACATTTTTGTATTTGTTCTGATGAGTGCAAGCTGACTAACTTCAACCACATGTCTCTCTTTTCCGCAATATTTAGAAGTTACAGGAAAGGGGTTATTGGAGGCACTGGCGGACTTAAAAGTGGACAAATCTCCAAATCTGGATGAATGGTGCTGTGGGGGGTGAGGGGAGGTTTGGGGCTCTGACCCAAATTTTTAATTATTCTTTGTCCATGGGGGAAAGTGCCAGAGGACTGGAGAACAACTAATGTGGTTGCATTATTTAAGGAAGGTTGTGGAGACAAACGAGGGAACTACAGACCAGTGAGTCTCAAAAGGAATCTATCTCCACTTAAAGAGGGAAGGTTTGATCAGGGATAGTCAGCATTGCTTTGTCAGAGGGAGGTCATTTGATTGAACCTTTTGAGTATGTAACCAAGTGTGTAGATGAGGGTAGTTCAGTTGATGTAGTTTACATGGATTTCAGCAAAGCCTTTGACAAGGTCCCTGATGGGAGACATACTAAAAAGGCAAATGCACATGGGATACAGGGTGATTTGAGAAGGTGGATTCATAATTAGCTTAGTGGTAAGAGACAGAGGGTGATGATAGGGTTAGGAGGGGTTATTGGGCTCCAGGGATAGGGTGGAAGTGAGGGCTTAAGTGGTGCAGACTTGATGGGCCGAATGGCCTCCTTCTGCACTATGTTCTATGCTCTATGATAGACGGCTACTTTAGTGTCTGGAAGCCAGTGGCGTGCCACAGGGATGAAAAATGAAAATCGCTTATTGTCACAAGTAGGCTTCAATGAAGTTACTGTGAAAAGCCCCTAGTCACCACATTCCGGCGCCTGTCCGGAGAGGCTGGTATGGGATCTGTGTTGGGCCCCCTATTGTTAGTCATCTATGTTATTTATATAAATGACAATGTGGGGGGTAGGATCAATGTGGGGGGGGGGGGGGGGGGGGGGGGGGGGGGTGGTTTGCAGATGACACAAAGATTGGTTAAGTGAGGTTGAGTCTTGGATTACAAGATTTAGACGGGATGGTCAAATGGGCAGATAAGTGGCAGATGGAATTTAACTCCGAAAAGTGTGAGGTGATACACATTGGAAGGAGTCATTTGACAATGTAGCATACTATGAAAGGTCCGGCATTGGGAAGTTTCAGAGAACAAAGGAACCGTGCCGTGTTTGTCCATAGATCTTTGAAGGCAGAAGGGCAGGTTAATAGGGTGATGGAAAAGATATATGGGACACTCGCTTTTATCAATCAGGCATAGATTACAAAAGCAGGGAGGTCATGATGTAGCTGTGTAGAACTTTGGTGAGGCCACAGCTGGATTAGTGTGTGCAATTCTGGTTGCCACATTATTCGAAGCATGTGATTGCACTGGAGAGGGTGCAGAGAAGATTCTCCAGAATGTTGCCTGGTGAAAGAGAGGTTGGATAGGCTTGGGTGGTTTTCTCTGGAACAAATAACATAAGAGGGGTGACCTGATTGAAGTGTACAGGAATATGAGAGCTATGGACAGGGTAGATAGGGAGCAGCTATTCCCCTTTGTTGAACGGTCAGTTACGAGGATGCATAAGTTCAAAATGAAGGGTGGAAGGTTTAGGGGGTTGATTAGAGGAAAAGCTTTTTTTTTTTTACCCAGAGTGTGGTGACGGTTTGGGACAGAATGTCTGGGAGGGCGAGATGCCTCACATCCTTTAAAAAGTACCTGGGTGAGCACTTGGCACGTCATAACATTCAAGGCTATGAGCCAAGTGTTGGCAAGTGGGATTAGGTGGGCAGGTCAGGGCCATTCATGCATCACTGTAGACTCGATGGGCTGAAGGGCCTTTTCTGCACTGTAGTATTCTGTGAGTTAGAATGTGAAATTCACTACAAAAAAAGGTTATTGAGGCAGGGAATTTTGCTCGACAATAAGCTGTTAAATTCTTAAGATTTATCTCGTTTGAAGACAGATTAAATCAGCAGATAAATTCAGTGATTGGAGGGAAGTTATTTTTAGTCACAGGAGATTGAAAGTCAATAACTCAAAATATCTAAGACAAATAATATAAATAAGTGCACTGGAGTTTAGATCCAGGTTTCAAATTGCCAATGGGAAACTGGAAATAAGAGGTCAAAATGGGTAAACAAAATGAGATAGCAAAAAGGCAGGATTGAAAGTAGATATGATGCCACACACATTGAAAAAGTGTGGCCCAAAGAAAGCAGATCCTGCAGATATGGTTTGAGATAATAGAGCCTGTGGCAAATCTTGAATTTTATTTCCGTATTGCTCATAGAAAAGGAGAAGAAAAAGTTAGCCAAGAGGCCATAACTGCTTTGGCTTTATGATGCCCCATAGAAAGTTCGACACAAAACCAGCCCACAAGTAGCAATGAAACTCTGCAAACCTTTAACCGACAAATGGCACATTTTCCTAAAGCAGTACCAATTGGTTCAAGATTCTAACAATTAAATAACTGGTGCCTTTTCAACCCTGATACCCCAAAAAGTAAACTCACACAGACATGGGGAGAATGTGCAAATTCCACACAGTCACCCAAGGTCAGAATTGAACCCGGATCCCTGGTGCTGTGAGACAGCAGTGCTAACCACTGTGCTGCCCAGTGAAATGATGGAGAAAATAAAATGGAGCAACAGATAGAAAACTAGGAGAGGGCAGCAAAGATCAAACGTAGTTTTGTGATGTTGGAAGGAGTAAATGGCAAGATCAAGAAGAGGTTCCATTTGACTTCATGTCCACAAGATGCCTAATCTACCAGCACAAACATCCAACTGTCGAACATGAAAAGGATGTGTATTGGCTGAACTATTAATGTGCTTTATTTAATCCTTTTGAAAGTTAATATGTCACATTAAGAAGCTTAACTCCTGGCAGATATCACAAATTATAGTAAAGTCAATCTTAGTCTGAAAAAGTACTGCCTCGTGCAGCAGTGAGCCACAATTAAAATCGTTCAAGTCTGAGCTAGTCCATGCTATTAACCTCAGTTGGGTAGTAGTTAAGATTCGAAAAATAGCCTCAGTGTCACAGCGGGTGGGGAGAGAGAGAGAGAGAGAATGAGATCAAAGAGAATTGCTGGAATCAATTTAAATATCTGTTCCTTATCAACCATTGACTCGTGCTCGAAAATCTGAAACATGAAAGTCAAGAATTCTGCCATGGCAGATGGTGAAATTTGAATTCAATTAAAAAACAAATCTAGAATTGAAAGTCTAAAGGTGGCGATGAAACTATTGTCAACTATCAGAAAAACGCCTCTGGTTCACTAATGACCTTTAGGGAAGGAAATTTGTTGTCTTTACCTGGTCTGGTCTACATGTGACTCCAGATCCACACCAACGACTCTTAAATGTCTCAAGGATGGGCAATAAATTTCCAAATAAATTTATAAGAAACAAAAACAAAAAACTAGGGGCAAGGTTCAGAGGGGATGTACGAGGCAAGTTTTTTTTTTTTAAAACACAGAGGGTAGTTGGTGCCTGGAACTCGCTACCGGAGATGGTGGTGGAAGCAAGGATGATAGTGACGTTTAAGTGACAAATACATGAATAGGATTGGAATAGAGGGATACGGACCCCAGAAGTGCAGAAGACTTTAGTTTCAACGGGCAGCATGATCGGCAAAGGCTTGGAGGGCCGAAAGGCCTGTTCCTGTGCTGTACTTTTCTTCGATATTTGTTGTTCAAATGACACACTAAGATGCCCTCCATGCCTGGAAATTTGCTAACTATTGTCCAGAATGAGCAGTGTTTTACCAATGCCCAAGTAAATCATATGCCAAGTCTGTGCCTTCTGGAGAGGAAAGGAGAAGATTAAAGTAACCTCTAAATCGAAGCAGCTCCAATTCCAATCAATCCATGCAATAAAATGGGCAGCACAGTGGTGAGCACTGCTGCCTCACTGCGCCGAGGATCTGGGTCCGATCCCACTCTCGGGTCACTGTCCGTGTGGAGTACACATTCTCCCAGTGTTTCTTAATTGGGAAAAAAAAATAATTGGATACTCTTAAATTTAAAAAAAAATTCCATGCAATAAAATATGGGCCAGTGCAGCATTCATCACACAACTTGCTGCAAAAACTGTCAGTCTTAAAATGTTGCCGACTGACAGTTAGTCTAACGATCCAAAAAGTAATGCAAAACCGAACTGCACGCCACCCATTTCTCCATCTACTTACTCTCTCTCCAAGTTCTCATCTACAGATATTTAATCCTTTTTTTAAAAAAAAACATAAATGTAAGAGCAGTTAAAAATATTTTTTCACATTAAGCATGGGAGTTTCACTGTGTGAGAGAGTTTTAAATACATATATTATTCACCAAAGCTGAGTATAAAGGTATCAGAATAAGTTTAAATATCATATAACTAATATGACTATATTCTGGACAATGAAACAAGAGGACAGTGAATTGGATTTTAAAAAGTTGTTTAAAATTTAGCTGTGGTTTTAAGTTATTGGCTGCGAGTCAGCTGTCAATCAGCATGGTGGGGGCAGGATGTGATTCTTGATTACGTACGCATCACACCCATTAGTCACAAGATTGGTATGCACATCCCACTCAGCATGAACCCAGTGCTCAGAGACTGCATCGAGGCTTATTCACTGCTCCTTTTATGTTTTAAGAGAAAGCAATCCTCAGCAATAATCCGATGCTGATGAAACTAATTACTTAAACAAGCATTTCATTATGTAGGATGTCCACTGACCATCATGTACCACAGGAATGCAATACAGGAAAACAGGGAGGATTAGGCCAACAAAATAATTCAAGATCCGCTGACGGTGCAATTTTCATGAATGTACTTTTGCCAAAATGAAGCTTCAACAAAAAGTATTAGTTGAAAACAAAATTGGATCAGTTGTTAGGTCACTTGTAAGCTCTAACATATTTCTCTGATTCAGCAACCCACACCAGCTCTCTAAGCTATTACAACCAAAGCAAAGGTTAATAATCAATATCAAAACATACAAGTATGAAAAAGCAGGGTTCTAAGGTAAGCAGCTTCAGAACACGTTTGGAACAATTTGCAGAAGATCCGAGTACAGTATATTTCTGTTCATCACACTAGAGTTGGCAAAGTAAATGTTGGTCCCTGAGAAGTAGAGACAGGAGAAATTATCACGGGGAATGAAGAACGACAGAGTGTCTGAACAAATATTCTGTGTCTGTCATCACAGTGAAAAACACAAGTTACACATGGTCAGTGATAATGAGGAAATGGCAGACATGTTGAACAAATTATTTTGCCTCAGTACTTACAGTTGAAAAGGAGGATAAATTTTCTAAGTCCCAAAAAAATTAACAGTCAATAGAGGACAGGGACTTCATACAATTATAAGTAGCAAATAAATGGAACCGCATAGTAAAAGCAGTTATGGGCGGCACAGTATCACAGTGGTTAGCACTGTGGCTTCACAGCACCAGGATCCCAGGTTCGATTCCCAGCTTTCGTCACTGTCTGTGTGGAGTCTGCATGTTCTCCCGTGTCTGCGTGGGTTTCCTCCGGGTGGTCCGGTTTCCTCCCACAAGTCCCGAAACATGCTGTTAGGTCATTTGGACATGCGGAATTCTCTGCGTAGCCGTACAGGCGCCGGAATGTGGCAACTTGGGACTTTTCATAGTAACTTCATTGCAGTGTTAATATAAGCCTACTTGTGACAATAAAGATTAAGATGATTAAATCCCCAGAACCTGACGGTTTCCACCCGAGTGTGTTTAAGGAAATAGAGGAGCACATTGTAGATGTCCTAACTATAATCTTCCAGAGTTCCCGAGATTCAGGAGTGGTCCCTCTGGATTGGAAAATTGCACATCACTTCACTTTTTAAGAAGGCTGAAAGGGGGAAACCAGGGAGCTGCAGACCGGTTAGCCTCACATCTGTGGTGGGGAAATTGCTGGAGTCTATAATCAGGGATGGAGCAACTGAATACCTCAAAACATTTTGGTCGATCAGGGAGAGCCAGCAAGCATACTTTGAGGGAAGGTCATGCCTGATAATCTTGAATATTTTGAAGAGGTGACTAAGAGAGTGTGGATAATGGGTCAATACTCTAATTGGCAGGTGATGACTAGTGTTGTGCCACAGAGATCTGTGTTGGGGCCTCAATTATTCACATTATTCATTAATGACTTGGACTATAGCACGGAAAGTCGTATATCCTATGATACAAAGTTGGCTAGCATTGTAGACAGCCTAGGTGATAGCATAAAATTTGCAAAGAGATATTGACAGACCAGGTGAATGGCCAAAATTGTGGCAGATGAACTTCAATGTCGGCAAGTGTGAAGTTATTCATTTTGGACCAAAAAAGAATAGAGTAGAGTACTTTCTAAATGGAAAGAGGTGAGGTACAGTGGATATCCAAAGAGACTTGGGGGTTTAAGTGCATAGGTCCTTAAAATGCCACGAACAAGTGCAGAAAATAATGAAAAAGACTGAAGGAATTAGTGTTTTTATCGAGCGGATTGGAGTATAAAGACACCGCATGCTGCAGCTTTATAAAACCCTGGTTAGACCCCACTTGGAGTCACCGTGAGCAGTTCTGGGCACCACACCTCAGGAAGGATATATTGGCCTTGGAGGGAGGGCAACATAGGTTTACAAAAATGATACCTGGACCACGGAGTTTAAGTTAGAGAGATTGCACAAATTTGGCCTGCTCTCTCTAGAATTTAGAAGGTTACAGGGTGATCTGATCGAAGTATTGAAGATATTAACAGGGAAAGACAGGGTAGATAAAGATATAACTATTTCCACTGGTGGAGATTCTAAAACTCGGAAGCATTGTCCAAAAATTAGGACCGTTTAAGCAATTAGACCGTTCAGGAAAGATCTGAGGAAGAACTTCTTCACTCAAAGGGTGGTAGAGGTTTGGAGCTCTCTCCCATGAACGGCAGATGAAGCTACAACAGTTAATTTTAAATCTGAGATTTTTGTTAAGCAAAAATATTAAGGGATATGGGCCAAAGACAGGTATACAGCGTTAGGCCACAGATCAGCATGATCTCATTAAATGGCGTGACAAGCTTGGGGGGCCGAATGGCCTATTGCTGTTGCTATGTTGACACCAGAAATAGATATGGGGGGGGGGGGGTGAAAAAATTAAGATAGTGGATGTGCTGGCTTTGATTTTCCAAAATTCCATGGACTCTGAATTCCCACTAGATTGGAATTTGGCAAATGTGACATTGCTTTTCAGGAAAGGAGGGAGAGAGAAGACAGTGAACTAAAGCACAGGTAGCTTATAAGGTGTTGGAATCTATTCTTAGAATCCATATAATTCCCAGGGAGTGGCCATTTGGCCTATCATGACTGCACCTACCCTCCGAAAGAGGATTCTATCAAGGCCCACTCCCCGCCCTATCTCTGCGCATTGATCACGGCCAATCCACCTAACATGCGTATCTTTGGACTGTGGTAGGAAACCAGAGCACCCGGAGGAAACCCACAGCGAGAACGTGCAAACTCCACACAGTCACCCAAGGTGGAATCAAGGCCGGGTCCCTGGCGCGATGAGACAGCAGTGCTAACCATTGTGCCAATATGCCGGAAGTCCGAACAATGCACTGAGAAAAGCATAGTATGATGTGAATACGTCAACGATATAGAACATAGAACGATACAGCGCAGTACAGGCCCTTCGGCCCTCGATGTTGCACCGACATGGAAAAAAACTAAAGGCCATCTAACCTACACTATGCCCTTATCATCCATATGCTTATCCAATAAACTTTTAAATGCCCTCAATGTTGGCGAGTTGACTACTGTTGCAGGTAGGGCATTCCACGGCCTCACCACTCTTTGCGTAAAAAACCCACCTCTGACCTCTGTCCTATATCTATTACCCCTCAATTTAAGGCTATGTCCCCTCGTGCTAGCCACCTCCATCCGCGGGAGAAGGCTCTCGCTGTCCACCCTATCTAACCCTCTGATCATTTTGTATGTCTCTATTAGGTCACCTCTTAACCTTCTTCTCTCTAACGAAAACAACCTCAAGTCCATCAGCCTTTCCTCATAAGATTTTCCCTCCATACCAGGCAACATCCTGGTAAATCTCCTCTGCACCCGTTCCAAAGCTTCCACTTCCTTCCTATAATGAGGCGACCAGAACTGTACGCAATACTCCAAATGCGGCCGTACTAGAGTTTTGTACAACTGCAACATGACCTCATGGCTCCGGAACTCAATCCCTCTACCAATAAAGGCCATCACACCATAGGCCTTCTTCACAACCCTATCAACCTGGGTGGCAACTTTCAGGGATCTATGTACATGGACACCGAGATCCCTCTGCTCATCCACACTACCAAGAATTTTACCATTAGCCAAATATTCCTCATTCCTGTTATTCTTTCCAAAGTGAATCACCTCACACTTCTCTACATTAAACTCCATTTGCCACCTCTCAGCCCAGCTCTGCAGCTTATCTATGTCCCTCTGTAACCTGCAACATCCTTCCGCACTGTCTACAACTCCACCGAGTTTAGTGTCGTCTGCAAATTTACTCACCCATCCTTCTGCGCCCTCCTCTAGGTCATTTATAAAAATGACAAACAGCAACGGCCCCAGAACAGATCCTTGTGGTACGCCACTCGTAACTGAACTCCATTCTGAACATTTGCCATCAACCACCACCCTCTGTCTTCTTTCAACTAGCCAATTTCTGATCCACATCTCTAAATCACCCTCAATCCCCAGCCTTCGTATTTTCTGCAATAGCCGACCGTGGGGAACCTTATCAAACGCTTTACTGAAATCCATTTACACATCAACTGCTCTACCTTCGTCCACCTGTTCAGTCACCTTCTCAAAGAACTCGATAAGGTTTGTGAGGCATGACCTACCCTTCACAAAACCATGCTGACTATCCCTAATCATATTATTCCTATCTAGATGATTATAAATCGTATCTTTTATAATCCTCTCCAAGACTTTACCCACCACAGACGTTAGGCTCACTGGCCTATAGTTACCGGGGTTATCTCTACTCCCCTTCTTGAACAAAGGGACCACATTTGCTATCCTCCAGTCCTCTGGCACTATTCCTATAGCCAATGATGACCTAAAAATCAACGCCAAAGGCTCAGCAATCTCTTCCCTGGCTTCCCAGAGAATCCTAGGATAAATCCCATCAGGCCCCGGGGACTTGTCTATTTTCACCTTGTCCAGAATTGCCAACACATCTTCCCTACGCACCTCAATGCCATCTATTCTAATAGCCTGGATCTCAGCATTCCCCTCCACAATATTATCTTTTTCCTGAGTGAATACTGACGAAAAGTATTCATTTAGTATCTCGCTTATCTCCTCAGCCTCCACACACAACTTCCCACCACTGTCCTTGACTGGCCCTACTCTTACCCTAGTCATTCTTTTATTCCTGACATACCTATAGAAAGCTTTTGGGTTTTCCTTGATCCTACCTGCCAAAGACTTCTCATGTCCCCTCCTTGCTCGTCTTAGCTCTCTGTTTAGATCCTTCCTCGCTTCCCTGTAACTATCAAGCGCCCCAACTGAAACTTCACGCCTCATCTTCACATAGGCCTCCTTTTTCCTCTTAACAAGAGATTCCACTTCTTTGGTAAACCACGGTTCCCTCGCTCTACCCTTTCCTCCCTGTCTGACTGGTACGTACTGATCAAGAACACGCAATAGCTGTTCCTTGAACAAGCTCCACATATCCAGTGTGCCCAACCCTTGCAGCCTACTTCTCCAACCTACACATCCTAAGTCATGTCTAATGGCATCATAATTGCCCTTCCCCCAGCTATAACTCTTGCCCTGCGGGGTATACTTATCCCTTTCCATCACTAATGTAAAGGTCACCGAATTGTGGTCACTGTCTCCAAAGTATTCACCTACCTCCAGATCTAACACCTGGCCTGGTTCATTACCCAAAACCAAATCCAAAGTGGCCTCACCTCTTGTTGGCCTGTCAACATATTGTGTCAGAAAACCCTCCTGCACACATTGTACAAAGAACGACCCATCCAATGTACTCGAACTATATCTTTTGCAGTCAATATTTGGAAAGTTAAAGTCTCCCATAACAACTACCCTGTTACTTTCGCTCTTTTCCAGAATCATCTTCGCCATCCTTTCCTCTACATCTCTAGAACTATTAGGTGGCCTATAGAAAACTCCCAGCAGTGTGACCTCTCCTTTCCTGTTTCTAACCTCAGCCCATACTACCTCGGAAGAAGAGTCCCCATCTAGCATCCTTTCCGCCACCGTAATACTGTCCTTGACTAGCAGCGCCACACCTCCCCCTCTTTTGCCCCCTTCTGAGCTTACTAAAACACCTAAACCCCGGAACCTGCGACAACCATTCCTGTCCTTGCTCTATCCATGTCTCTGAAATGGCCACAACATCGAAGTCCCAGGTACCAACCCATGCTGCCAGTTCCCCTACCTTATTTCGTATACTCCTGGCATTGAAATAGACACACTTCAAACCACCGACCTGAACACTGGCGCCCTCCTGCGAAGTCAAATCTGTGCTCCTGACCTCTCTACTCTCAATCTCCCGTACCCCAAAACTACAATCCAGGTTCCCAGATATATTACTGGAAATCCTATTTGACAAGTTTGTGAAGACATTTTGAGGATGTTACTAATAGGATAGATAAGGGGGAACCCAATAGTTGTAGTTTATCTGGACAGCCAAAAGTCATTTGATAAGGTGCTGCACAAAAGGTTAATAAGCAAGATAAGGGCTCATGGAGTTGGAGATAATATATTAGTATAGATTGGCTAACAGGTAGAAAATAGTGAGTGGGCAGAGATGGGGAATTTTTCAAGTTGCCAGGCAGTGAATGGTAGTATTGCAGGGATCTGTGTTGGGGCACCAGCTATTTACAATCCATATTAATGACTCAGATGAAGAGACAGTGAGCATTACATCTAAGTTTGCAGATGATGTCAAGATAGGTGGTAAGGACACAGGCTGTAGAAATATAGACAGTTCAAATGAGTGGGCAACAGGATGGCAGATGGAGCATAATGTAAGGAAGTGTGGAACTTATTCACATTAAGCCCACAAATAAAAAAATCTGAATATTTTTTAAAAGTTGAGAAACTCGTGTTGATGTTCAAAGAGACTTTGGTCTGCTTGTACAAGGAACACAAAAAGCTAGCAGGCAAGTGCAGCAAGGAAAGCAAATGACATGTCTGCCTTTATTGCAAGGGGACTGGAGTACAAGAATAAAGAAGTCTTGCCAAAGTTGGACAGGGTTTGGGTGAGACCACATCTGGAGTACTCTGTGCAATTGTGGTCTCCAGATTTATGAAAGAATGTAATTGCTTTGGAGGCAGTACAGAAAACGTTCACTAAAACTGATCGTTGGGATGAGGGGATTGTTCTATGATGAGAAGCTGAGTAAATTGAGTCTATTTTCTCTGATGTTTGGAAGAATGAGGCAATCTCATTGAAACCTACAAAATTCTCAAAGGGCTTGACTGTGGACGTTGAGAGGTTGCTTCCACTGGTTGGGTAATCTAAACCAGGGATTTTCAAATTGCAGGGCGCAGCAGATAGGTGTAAGGAGGGCTGTGTAGTGATCGGTTGTTGGATTCTCGATTGTGGGATAAGTGCCCAACGTCCACGACCGGCTTTTAAATAGAACAATCCAGTCTTCCAGCCAGAAGCGGTGGCAGAGAACAGGTCACACACCCGGCTCGTACACTGACGTCTCACGCCCTACATGTCTGCAAAATCATGGAGGATAGAGTCTTCGATTTTCTAGTTGCTTGCGAACAAGGCGACAGAACTGAAGATGGATCATTTTATACAAAGAAAAAGCTGAAATCAGGAACAAAACAGTGTAAAGATGATTTCTTGAGCTATGGCTTTGTGGATTGTGCCAATGCAAATCAGGATGCAAAGCCCACGTGTGCTATATGCAGGAAAGTACTGGCGGCATGGTGGCACACTCGTTTGCACTGCTTCCTCACAGAGCTGGGGACCCGGGTTCAAGTCCGGTCTTGGATAAATGTCTGTGTGAAGTTTGCACTTTGTCCCGCGTGCCTGCAGGGGTTTCCTCTGGATGCTCTGGTTTCCTCCCACAGTCCAGAGATGTCTTTGTGCAGGTTAGGTGGGGTTATGGGGATAGGGCAGGAAAGTGGGCCTGGGAGAGATGCTCTTTCAGAAGGTTGGTGCAGACTTGATGGGCTGAATAGCCCTCTTCTGCATTGTCGGAATTCTGTGGTTCTATTTTTAAAAGCTTAAAACCCTTAAGCCTTCAAAGACATCTGAAAACTAAGCATGGCAAGTTCGAGAAAAAAACCTCATTATTTTTTTTCAAAAGGTTCAGCGAGAACTTAACTCATTAACTGAAGTCCTTAGCAGAAATGTAGCATTGAATGACAACGCAAGTGAGATTCTGAGGACCAAATAGGCTCACTTATCGCATTAAAGTTAAGTGAACATGGTGCGGCACTAAGGTCGGTGAGAGTCGGCCGGCGCGAGCCTCAAAGGTTAGCCAGCGTGGGCTGCGAAGATCAGCCAGCGTGGGTAAGGTTGGCTGTTTGGTAAAACTGGGTCTAGGGAAAAGGTGTTTCCAAAACACTAATCTAAACCATTGGGGGCGCAGTCTCAGGATAAGGGGGCTGATCATTTCGGACTGAGGCGAGTAGAAACTACTTCCTAACAGGGTCGTGAATCTTTGGAATTCTCTAGTGCAGAAAGTTGGGGATGCTCCACAGTTGAATATATTTTAAGGCTGGGATAGACAGATTTTTCATCTCTTGAAGGAATTAATGGATGTGGGAAGCAGGCAGGATAGTAGAATTGCAACCCAAAGGGGTGGCCCTGCTGCCTCATGGCACCGAGGACCCGGGTTTGATCCCGGCTCTGGGTCACTGTCCGTGTGGAGTTTGTACATTCTCCCCGTGTTTGCGTGGGTTTCGCACCCACAACCCAAAGGATATGCAGGGAGGTGGATTGGCCATGCTAAATTGCCCCTTATTGGAGAAAAAAAAAAATTGGGTTCTCTAAATTTATAAAAAAATAATTGCAGCCCAAGATGAGCCATGCTCTCACTGAATGGAAGGAAGCCTGACAGTCCTGGTCTGATCTACTCCTGCTCCTATTTTCTGTGTTCTGATCTGAGCTAGTTTTAATTAAAAATCTAAAGCAACAACTAACAATAGGGGAGGAATCAGGGAGCAATAACTTCCATACAGCTGTGTTTCTCATTGCCTTTCGTCTGCATCTCTCCAGCTTTTGCGAAAATGTTTTTTTAAATTGCAGCCATAGTGGGGGCTGTGTGATGTGAGCACAGCAACGGCTGCATTTCCGTGAGCTCTGGCTCTGCTCATCTTTTAATCCCTATTTTCATACTGTTGCACATTATGTATTTGTCTTTTCTTGGGGTTCATAGCTTGTGCTATGTCCCGAGAAATGTTCAAATATCCGATCGATGTCTTGCAAAACAATTGCCAAGTCAAGATGTTAAAATCCTCGTTTATCCATGGTGGCTGGGATGGAGCCCAGCTCTGAGTGGCGCAGTTGCTACTGAACGGGTCCCGTCATGACAGTGCTGTGTGCATCGAATGACGGCTGCCAACAGAGATGCCGTCCTGGCTGAAAGTCTCGACTCTGCGGCACAGATCGTCAGGGCTCACTTCCAAGAGCTGCGGGGTACTTTTGCACAGGCGTAGGGGGCACACGAGGAGGTTCTTGTACTTGAAAAAGCACTTTTCCTGGTGTGAGCTCGACGCCAAGTTAACCATATTGGGCAGGGCAGGTTAACCAGAGCAGCACGGTGGCACAGTGGTTAGCACTGCAGTCTCACAGCACAGAGGTCCCAGGTTTGATCCCGGCTCTGGGTCACTGTCTGTGTGGAGTTTGCACATTCTCCCCGTGTCTGCGTGGGCTTCACCCCCACGACCAAAAGATGTTCGGGGTAGGTGGATTGGCTACACTAAATTGCCCCTTAATTGGAAAAAATGAATTGGGTACACTAAATTTTAAAAATGTATTAAAAAAAACAAAACCTAGCAAGTTTGAGAAGACCAAAACATGAGAGTGTGGTTAGCTGGCGCAAGCGAGCAACAATCATACTTGTCTTCCACATCTTGGAAAAAGCCATATCCTCTGCTTAGCTCAATGCGTAGAATATTTTAAACTGAATTAGACTCAATCAGACGCAGGAAGAAGTGGAGTTCACCCTGTAGAGGGCTTCCCTCCCAAGCCTCATCAGCAAGCACAGGACACAGTTCACTCTCCCACCTCACCTCTAAAGAAGTGGGATAGGTGTTGTTAGGGGGGGGTGTTCTGCTGACGTGGGAGGGACTTGAAATAGGGACAGGAAAGGAGGTCGAGGGTGGAGGCAGCCAACAGGCAGGCCAGGAATGGCGCGACGCATGGGCCGGCCCGAAAAAGGCTATGGCTGACCAGCGTGGTTGGGGGGGGGGGGGGGGGGGGGGGGGGGGCAGTGGGTTGTGCCCCCCGACCAGGCTGATTACCTGGAACGTCAGGGGACTGAATGGGCCGGTTAAGAGGGCACGGGTGTTCGCGCACTTGCGGGCTCTGAGGGCGGACGTAATTATGTTGCAGGAGACACATCTGACAGTGTCTGACCAGACCAGGCTAAGGAAGGGCTGAAATAGCCAGGTCTTCCACTTGGACTTGGACTCAAAGTCCAGGGGGGTGGCAATCATGATCAACAAGCGGGTGCAATTTGAGGCGGAGGGCATAGCCGCAGACAGGGGGGGCAGATACCTGATGGTACGGGGCAGACAGGAGGGGAGAAGAGTGGTGCTGGTGAATATATATGCCCCGAACTGGGATGACGTGGACTTCATTAAAAGAGTGCTGGGGAAGATCCCGGACCTGGACTCTCGCAGGCTAATAATGGGGGGGGGACTTGGTCCCTTGACCCGGCTTTGGATCAGTCGTGTCCCAGAACGGGGAGACTCCCAGCAATGGCAAGGGAGCTGAAAGGGTTTATGGAGCAAATGGGGGCAGTGGACCCCTGGAGAGCCAGACAGCCGACAGGAAGGGGCTACTTGTTTTACTCGCACGTCCATAAAGTATATTCTAGGATAGATTTCTTCGTACTGAGCAGGGATTGTATAGGGGAGGTAAAGAACACGGAATATTCGGTAATTACTATCTCAGACCATGCCCCGCACTGGGTAGACCTGCAGATCGGGGGGGGCGAGCTACCAACGCCCGCAATGGAGGCTCGACGTGGGACTGCTGTCGGAGGAGGGGATCTGTGAGTGGCTTCGGAGGTGTATGCAAAATTACCTGCAGGTGAATGACACGGGCGAGGTCTCAGCGGCGACCCTGTGGGAGGCCCTAAAGGCAGTAGTGCGGGGGGAGCGGATTTCAATTGGGGCCCACAGAGCCAAGGCAGACACAGGGCAGAGATGGATAGATTGGTCAGGGAAATGGGTCGGATAGATGAAGAGCACGCGGAGTCCCCGGGGGAGGTTTTACTCGGAGAGGCAGAGGCTACAGGCGGAACTGGGGGCACTATCCACGAGTAGGGCCGTGGAACACCTTAGGAAGGCGAGGGGCGTGGTGTATGAGCATGGGGAAAAGGCTTGCAGACTGTTGGCGCAACAACTCAGGAGGAGGGAGGTGGCCAGGGAAATAGGTAGAGTGATGGATGGGGAGGGGTGCAAAGTGGAGGACCTGTCAGGATTGAATAGGGTATTCCGGAACTTCTATCGCAAGCTGTATACTTCGGAGCCGCCGGAAGAACCGGAGGAGATTAAAAGGTTTCTGGACGGGTTAACATTCCCAACAGTAGGTGGGGGGCGAGTGGATGAGCTGGGGGCCCCGATTAGAGTGGAGGAGGTATTGGGGGGGCCTAAAGGCCATGCAGTCGGGGAAAGCCCCGGGGCCGGATGGATACCCAGGAGAGTTCTATCGGAAGTTTTCTGAGCTGGTGAGCCCGGTCTTGGCGAGGGTTTTCAATGAGGCATGGGACAGAGGGACCCTCCCGCCGACAATGTCGCAAGCCACTATATCACTGATATTGAAGCGGGGTAAAGACCCGGAGGCATGCGGGTCCTACAGGCCAATCTCCCTGATTAATGTTGACGCCAAGCTCCTGGCAAAGGTACTGGCAGTTAGAATGGAGGATTGCGTACTGGAGGTGATTGGGGAGGACCAAACTGGGTTCGTGAAAGGTAGGCAGCTGGCGGCCAACCTGAGAAGATTACTTAATGTGATAATGATGCCCCCGCTGGGCAGGGAAGTGGAGGTAGTGGTGGCGATGGACGCCGAGAAAGCCTTTGACCGGGTGGAGTGGGACTATCTATGGGAGGTGCTCGGACGGTTTGGGTTCGGGGAGGGACTGGTGGATTGGATCAAATTATTATATCAGGCCCCGAGGGCCAGCGTCAGGACTAACAGAGAAGTGTCGGAGTACTTTAGGCTGTACCGAGGGACCAGACAGGGCTGTCCGCTCTCCCCGCTGCTGTTTGCGCTGGCCATAGAGCCGCTTGCGATTGCGCGGAGAGCCGCAGAGGGATGGAAGGGGATGGTGAGGGGCGGGGTAGAACATAGGGTCTCTCTTTACGCAGACGACCTGCTCCTGTACGTGTCGGACCCAGTGGCCGGGATTGGAAGTATACTGGGAATGTTGAGGAAGTTCGGCCAGTTTTCAGGATACAAATTAAATACGGCCAAGAGTGAAATGTTTGTGGTCCAGGCAAGGGGCCAGGAGAACAGATTGAGAGGGCTACCGTTTAGGCTGGTTGAGGAAAATTTCCGGTATTTGGGAATCCAGGTGGCACGAGACTGGGGCAGGCTGCACAAGTTAAATTTGGCCAGGGTGGTGGAACAAATGAAGGGAGAGTTTCGGAGATGGGATGCACTCCCGCTGTCGCTGGCAGGGAGGGTGCAGACTGTAAAGATGACAATCCTCCCTAGATTTCTGTTTGTTTTTCAGTGCCTCCCGATCTTTGTCCCACCGTCCTTTTTCAAAAGAGTTAATAGGATGATCATGAGCTTTGTCTGGGCGGGAAAATCCCCGCGGGTGAAGAAGGCGATGCTGGAGAGGAACCGCAGCAAGAGAGGGCTGGCATTGCCGATTCTGATTAATTATTACTGGGCGGCCAACATTGCTATGATAAGGAAGTGGAAACGGGGTCTATCTGGGAGCAGGTGGAGGAGGCTTCGTGCAGGGGCTCCAGCTTGGCAGCCCTGGTCACGGCTCCTCTACCGCTGCCGCCGGCCAGGTACTCCACCAGCCCGGTAGTGGTGGCGACCCTGCGGATATGGGGCCAGTGGAGGAGGCATGTGGGGGAGATGGGGGCGTCTGTCTGGGCGCTAATCTGCGACAACCATCGGTTTGCCCCCGGGAGTATGGATGGGGGGGTTTCGAGTATGGCAGCGGGCGTCATGGTGGGCGATATGTTCCTGGAAGGGAGCTTTGTGAGTTTGAGGAGCTTGGAGGAGGAATTTGGGCTGGTAAGGGGAAATGATTTTAGTTACCTACAGTTGCGGGACTTTGTTCGTAGACAGGTCCCATCTTTCCCACGCCTCCTGCCAATGGGGATCCAAGACAGAATAGTCTCTAGGGGGTAGAAGGGGAGGGTAGAGTCTCTGATATTTATAAGGTGCTCATGAGGGAGGAAGGGTCCCAGACGGAGGAACTGAAACTTAAATGGGAGGAGGAACTAGGTGGGGAAATGGAGGACGGGCTGTGGGCAGAGGCCCCAAGTAGGGTAAATTCGACCGCGACATGTGCCAGGCTCGGGCTGATCCAATTTAAGGTCGTTCACCGGGCCCACATGACGGTGGCTCGGATGAGCAAATTCTTTGGGATAGAGGACAAATGCGCTAGGTGCGCGGGAGGACCAGCGAACCACGTTCACATGTTTTGGGCATGCCCTAAGCTTAGGGGGTACTGGGAGGGATTTGCAGGCGTCATGTCCCGGGTGCTAAAAACAAGGTTGGTGATGGGTCCAGGGGTGGCAATTTTGGGGGTTTCGGAAGACCCGGGAGTCCAGGGGGAGAAAGAGGCCGATGTTTTGGCCTTTGCTTCCCTGATAGCCCGGCGACGAATACTATTGGTGTGGAGGGACTCAAAGCCCCCGAAGACTGAGTTGTGACTTGCGGACATGTCGAGTTTCCTGGGTATGGAAAAAATTAAGTTCGCCTTAAGGGGATCTGTACAGGGGTTCGCCTGGAGGTGGCAACCATTTATTGACTTATTTGCGGGAGAGTGAGCGTCAGCAGGGGGTGGGGGTAGAGTAGAGTAGGAGCGGGCTTGTGCAGTATGTTACGATTGAAGTATTGAATGTACGTGGATGTTTGCACATTTTTGCCTTTTTTGCTTTCTTTCTGTTGATGTCTAACTGTTTACAAAGCCAAAAAGTACCTCAATAAAATTGTTTATTAAAAAAAAAGTGGGATAGGACTAAACGATACGGTCCTACATAATCTGAAATAGATCCCTTGACCGTCTGCGTCAGGGACAAAACCGTCCTCAGCAGGAAGGGGGCGGGTCTAAGGGAAAAGGAGGGAAAATCTTATGAGAAAAACCACAGATTTGAAAGTAAGGAAAGAGGCGAGAGCTGGGCAACTGGAATTTGTCAGCCAGCTCCTCAAACCTGGCAAACTGGTACAAAAACTGAAATCACATGGGATTCAGGGTGGGCTGGATGAATGCACGCAGAACTGGCTTGGTTCTAGAAGACAGAGAATAGCAGTGAAAGGGTGTTTCTCAGAACGGAGATCTGTACCTAGTGGTGTTCGGCAGGGATCAGTGCTGGGACCTCTATTGTTTGTGGTATATATAAATTACCTGGAAGAAAGTATGGGTTGTCTGATTCGTAAGTTTGCAGATGACATGAAGATTGGCAGAGTTGCTGACAGTGCCAAGGATTGTCAGAGGATACAACAGGATATAGATAGATTGGAGACTTGGGCACAGAAATGTCAGATGGAGTGTGATGCATTTTGGGAGGTCAGATCTAGGTATGAATTATACAGTAAATGACAGAACCTTTAGTAGCATTAACATGGAGGGATCTGGACTTGCAGGTCCACAGTTCACGAGAAGTGACCACACAGGTGGCCAAGGCGATTAAGGAGGCATGTGGCACGCTTGCCTTCAATGGCCGGGGCATTGAGTATTGGAGTAGGGAAATCATGTTGCAGCTGTAAGACCTTGGTTGGGCCGCATTTGGAGTATTTTTTTAAAAATATTTTTTATTATCCTCCTTTTTCACATTTTCTCCCAAATTTACACCCAACAATAAACAACAATCAGTAAAGAATGTAATGTCAATCCCCATATCAATAACAACGATCCCATTCTCCCACCAAACCCCCAAACATTAGCCCGCATGTTAACATAAGCAAATGACAAAAAGGAATAAGGAATCACCCACAATCACTATTAACACATACAGTCCTCCTCACACCCCACGGCACTGAGGACTCTGGTTCGATCCCAGCCCGGGGTCACTTTCTGTGCGTAGTTTGCACATTCTCCCCATGTCTGCATGGGTTTCACCCGCACAACCCGAAGATGTTCAGGTTAGGTTGATTGGCCATGCTAAATCGCCCTTTAATTGGTAAAAAAAAAATTGGGTACTCTAAATTTATTTTAAAAAAGGAAAAAAATTTGATTTTCTAATCTTTCACACAACTGAACCCTCATACAATTTTCCATACAACTGAACTTCAAGGAGGTGAATGGGATAGTGAGAATTTTGTAATAATGCTACAATGGGTTTCCTCCCACAGTCCAACGATGTGCAGGTTAGTTGGGGTAATGGGTATAGGGCGGAGGAGTAGGCCTAGGGTGCTCTTTCAGAAGGTCGGTGCAGATTCAATGGGCCGAAGGGACTCCTTCTGCACTGTGGAGACTCCATAGAAAATTAATGGGTAAAGATATAGGAAATGCAATTTTAAAATCTGATTCTGATAACTAAAATGCTCAATTATGGTTCCTCAACTAATAGAGATTAGCTTACAACTTCAGAACAAATGGAAATTTTCTATACTTGCTCCATCAGCCCTGTCAATTTATGGGCATGTTACTCTGTGTCTTGAGATTTTACAGCAAAGCATCACAAAGGCAATTCCAGCTCATATTTCCTGGTGCATTTTTCAGGCTCACAGTGGAGTTCATTGTTAGCATTTTATATCATTCCATTATTCAATGTACAATGTGAACAAAGTGCCACCAAGCCTGTTATACAAGGAATTTGCCCTGTGTACTTCTATCAGAGAAATTTAGATTACAATTGAATTGTTCATATTACACAGCATTCAGCAAATCTTTCTAGTCACATGGTAGACTCTTTTCAGAAATGTTTCAGGTGCCTGGTAAAAATGTCACCACGGTCCCAGATGACCATGAGAGCTGACAGGAGGTTATTAAACCCGAGGGTCACCGCACCTCAGGCAAGGGGCAAGATTGAGAAGGCGGGGTCTTCATCAATAACCTCTGCTGGTTTGGGAACTGTTGTCATTGCTCTGCATCATGAACCAGCCATCCAGCCGACTGAGCGAACCAGCCCCGTTGAGAACAGACTTGAATTCCTTAAACTTTAGGATCGACAACTCCACCAATGGTTCAGACAAAGGCAATTAACATCTGCCTAACTTGGACCCAATTTAATTTCAATATTCCTCCTGGGTTGAATTTACTCAGCACAATTCAACCATTACTAGGTGCAGTAAAATTTTCCCCATTAAAGACATCCTGATGCCAATGTCTGGAAATGGCCTTCTACTCAAAAATACCCCTGCACGTTTAGCCAACACTTGGCTCATAGATTAAGGCTGAGGTACCAGATGGGAAGCTGTATCTGCAGAATGATATCCAAGCAAGAAGCCAGTATCCCCAGGAGGAAATTTCTGAAAGGATAAAAGATATTTGCATTCCAGCCTAACACTTGATCCCAGCAGTTTTTGTACAACAATGTTGGATAGAAATCCCATGGGCGAGCCACAGGAATGGCAAAATGCTGTTTCAGCCACCTGCACCAATTTTACATAGTACAGGTAAGTGGACGTCAATGTGCATCTACTTCAACAACACCACTATTCAGTGTGGAACTTCTTTTGTGTTATACACCATTTTAGCAGATAATCAAATGAATAGCAACCAAAGACATAAATCACACAATGATCAAAAAGTCCTCCTGCACATAGCTCTTCATCTTAGCATGTTACTTGAAAACGTACGGAAAGATAAGTTTCTACACAAAGATTAAACATGTATATTCTATGCGATTAAGTATGGAGATCACATGCCCAAGTATCAAGTTATTTACAAATCAAAAATGTAATTAGTCATATCTGGATTCCTGATTAGCCACAAGTAGCTCGTAACAAATATTTTGGAAACACGGGCCTAAATTACATTCTCAAATTTGTGAAGTGCAGCTTGAATTGAGAGTGGAGTCTGCTGCTGAGTCAGAGCTGACAGTCTGTGTATGAGAGTGGAGTCTGCTGCTGAGTCAGAGCTGACAGTCTGTGTATTATTGAACTAGCAAAACTCACTGTAGTGAAAGGAATGTAGACATTCAAGATACAGTGCTGTAAAATTGCAGTGCTTATTCATCTCAGTTCTTCTATTTAGAATTTAGAACAGTACAGCACAGAACAGGCCCTTCGGCCCTCGATGTTGTGCCGAGCAATGATCACCCTACTCAAACTCACGTATCCACCCTATACCCGGAACCTGGGACCCTGGAGCTGTGAAGCATTGATGCTAACCACTATGCTACCATGCTTCCCACGAAGCCACTTGACTGTCCAGATGATTCACTTGTGTAGTTTAAAGGGTTAGGGTCACGCCACCGTACTAAAAATTGGTAAGAGTCAATGTAGACATGCCAAATTTCCTTAGGAAGTATAGGCGCTGTTGTGCTTTCTTGGTTGTAGTGTCGACGTGGGTGGACCAGGACAGATTGTTGGTGATGTACACAGCAAGGAATTTGAAACTGCCAACTATCTCCTACTCAGCACCATTGATGCTGACAGGAGTGTGTACAACACTTTGCTTCCTGATGTCAATGACCAGCTCCTTATTTTTGCTGACATTGAGGGAGATTGTTGTCATTACACCACTAGGTTATCCATCTCCCTCCGACTCATCACTGTTTGAGATCCGACTCACTATGGTCGTGTCATTAGCAAACTTGTAGATGGAGTTGGAGCCGGCCTTTGCCACGCAGTCGCATGTATAAGGAGTATAGTAGCGGGGCTGAGTACTCAGCCTTGCAAGGCCCCGGTATTGAGGACTTTCGTGGAAGATACCATTATAATGGTCATGCCAGATTTCAACTTGGGTGGGATCAAGGTTACCTTTCTGCAGCCTTTAACATGGTCAGCTAAGCCATCTCCTCCATCTTCCTTTCCACCAAAATCCAGTTTGGCTGTGTGCACTTAGCTCCACCCTCACGTATCCAATTGTAGGCAGATCATTTGCAGCTTCTCTTTCTGCCCCAACACCAATGGTGGGCAACCTGTGGCTCGGGACCCAAATGCAGCCCATCTTCCTCTGAGTGCGGCCCCACGTGACACTTTGTTCACCATTGCCCACGCACAGCATTGCCAGATTCTACTAATTTTGGTCCGCATAGTTTTAACTGAAGTCAAGGGTACATGAGGTGAGATGCAAGGTGACTGACCACAACCTTGATGGTGGGAACCTTGTGTTCGCTGTGCAAATATTTATTTTGTTTTTACCATTTGAAGTTGATGACAGTTCTATTAATAAACAGATTAAGCATTTTTTATAATTCGTTATGAAATATTTGGCACGTATTAAATACCTTTGATCATATTCATGGGATCATGGTTAGTAAACAAGTCCGATTTCAATCTTATGGCCCACTCAGATAATGGAGGGACACACATCCAACCCACTCACTAGCCCAGGCTTCCCACCACTGCCCTGACCATGGCTTCTAGGCCACAAAGCATTTGTTCTTGGTCCCCTTTTCCAACTATTTACATTCTACCACTTGGTGTCAGCATGCACAGATGGTCAAGCTCCATACATAAACTGACAACAGCCAGTACAATTTCACTGCCTCCATGTTGGGCTATGATATGTAGTCTTGGACAAGTTGAAGTCCATCATCTTCACTCCCCACCACACATTTCACCCCCTTCCCCAGGGACTGACGTAGGCTGAACTAGATGATGACTGTGGCATTCTATCTGACCCTGAGCTGAGGTTCCAACTCAATGCCTCTCCACCTCAAAGACAGCTCCTTCCACCACCATTATAGCATCTATTTTTTTTAACCACCTGCTACTGAGGGCCTCACCCATCGTCTTCCCCACCCTTGTAGAATTCACCTTGTCCAAAACACTGCTACCGATATTCTAACTCACAACAACTACAACTGTCTTCACTGGCCTGCTTTGGCTATTGGATCTTAATGCCTTTAAAGTAAAATTTTCTTCCTTGTATTTAAATTTCTTCATATTAGTGTAACCTCCTTCACCCCCACAACCTACTCTCCCTATCAAACACTCCATTCATTTGCCTCTGTGCGTGCCACATCTCTTCAGATCCTCGCCCCATGAAGTTGACTAAGCTGTTAAACTAATATCTCTTTCCTTATTCTGGCATCATTTTTATCTGATTACACACCTTGCAAATGCCTTGGGATTTCTTTCCTACAGTAAAGGCACTATAGATGTCCAAGTTGTTACTATTGTTTAAAACAGTTATAAACTCAACAATTACAGGAAACCATGCTGAAAACTGCAACAATCTCACAGTTTTAGTCACTGTGCTCTGTACTCAGCTGTTGACACAAAGGAATGTCTGGTGCACGTAATGTTAGTCACAAAGTGCACTCAGTCCCAAACTTAAACGCCGTTCTGAATGTGAATACAACTGTTGCAAATGATGCACTCGAGCACTGATTTCTTAAATATATAATACTAACATCTCAGAAATCTAAAATAGTCAGGATTGAGATAATTTTAGATGTTCAACACCACCTGATCGGAGACTGAAAATTATGAAGCCAATCAAACCACCAAAACCAAACTACTTTGTTGAATCTAGTTCACTCACTTAAGATCAACCTATGCACAATTTTTAAAAGTGCAGCAACTTACTGCGCTACATCAATGGTTTGCACTGTCAACAATACTTTACTTCTCCGAAAACTAGTCGCTCAGTTCATCTGTGGAACAGAATACTTCATTGTTGCATCTATTGGGAAATTAAAACTGTTCATTACCTTGCAGTTTAAAATCAAGAAACTAATCTAAAGATAAATGCTAAGAAAAAAAAACAACTTCACTATGAAGCAAGACTCAGCAGACAACACAAACTCGGCTCGGTAACAAACCACATTTCACTTTAATCATTAAGCCATTGAAACAGTGATGCTCACCCCCATTCTTCACAGCCATACTGATTGTGGTGGAGGCTAGTTCCACTAAAATTTTACATTTGAATTTCTGTGAAGAACAAATCTCAAAGCAACACAATGGCATTCTTCACAGCACACATGAGGTATCGTTAATTATCTCATTTCAAGTTTGTTCATGTACATTCAACATATCGTTCAGATGTAAAATAGAATCATAAACAAACTCATTCTGTTTCATATCTTGCCCAGACTGAATCAAAGCCTCTGCTCACTCATCAGTACAGATTTTATTTGCAATTAACACAGGCAGTCTCCAAGTTTCTGGTGGGCATCAGTTCAAACTGCAAAATTGCCAGTTAACATACAACAAAACAGGAAACATATATTTGTCAACATTGTGAGCAGGATCCATACTGGGGGAGAACCAAGGAAACTTGACTTTCATCGAACAACATACAGTATTCCTGACTTGGTGAGGCCCTATTAAAAAACCTTTATTCTATAGAATACGGTTATATTTGAAGTTGACATCAAAACAAATCATAATAATAACCCAATATATTTACACTGGTTTCACAATTATTTATCACAATGCTGTACTCTTTCTCCAGCATATGCATTTCAAAATCTTTGCCTCCAAATCCATATTTGCCTTGATAACTTTTGCAGCTTTCGATCCCAGCTCGCACCCTACACTGTTACAAGTTGTGTCTGTTGCACTCCCCACCCGGACAACCAGGTTCCCACTTTTCTCTTTCTAAACACTTCAGTCTTGCTGCATCTCTCCCTGTTTTCAAGAATCTGTCTCCCTTCAGCTACTTTTCAGCACCTTAAAGATTCTATACATAATCAGTTGTTGCACATGAACATGATGTGTCACGCTTCCCAGTCAGCCTGCCTTGCTTAAGCCAATAATTTTCAACGAGGTATATTTAAATCCAGAAATCTAGGATAAGGATCTCGGCCCAAGCACAACCCTAGTTCAAATCAACCCTTTAACGAGTCTGGTCACTTTCCTGCGTAGACTAGTCGTTTTCAGTACCACTACCACTTTAAAAATGTATTTTTCATGTAAAATCTGAGAATGTAATCATTTCACTGGTTGAACATAATAAAAGAAAACACAAGAGGTGAAAAAAAAGTCATGAACTGAGGTGTGTCCTCGGTTTAAGGAATTCAAGGCGGGTAAGACAGACTAGCTCAGATTTTCGCTTTCCTAGCTGTCTCCCGATGGAAATTCCTGGAACGCCTCTGATTACAACTTTAGTAATGACGGAGATAATCTTACCCGGCACAAACCTCACTGGGCACATACCCCTCGCCCGACCACACAGCCCTCGCCAGGCACACACCTCCCTTTCTTTTTTGCACTGACTGGGTTTCCAGTGAATATGATAAAGTTACAGATCTCAACTGATTTGGGACAATGTTTTATTCTCCAAACGCCTGAAGCTGCTCAACACCCGGAGTTCTGAGACTGAGCAAACTCTGTAACTCCAACAGCACAGGGGCAGAGGCTCAGTGGACATTGTGCCGGCGGCCTGGCAGCAAACACCCGCCCCTGGCAGTGGGCAACAGGCTCAGACCCAGGAACTGCCCGTGGGGCCAGCTTGACCACAGGCCCCGCTGGCCGGGCTGCTCCTGGGGGGGGGGGGGGGGGGAAAGAGAGTCTCCCGGGGCCGCGAAGCTCAAACTCCCCATCCCGGCGGGGACCGGGGTCCGAACCCCAGACCCCCGGCCCAGCCTCCATGGACCCTCACCCCGTCCCTCTCTCTCTCTCGCACCTTGCCCGGCGCTCCGGCCGCCCGTGCCGACATCTTGTTTTTCGCAGTTGGTCTGAGGAAACTCCAAAGGCCGCGCGGCTCCTCACTGGGTGCTGGCGCACATCCCCGAGAAGGACAGGCCGCGCGCACTCCCTCTCTTTCTCTCTCTCTGGCTCCGCTCAGGCCGGCTCCGGCTCCGCCGCTCTCCTCACCCGCCGCCGCCGCCCGATTCTCAGCCGCTAAACAACAAGGCCGCGGGGCTTCCAAAACCGACCAATAGGAGCGGCCCGGGCCCGGAGCCCCGCCCCCCGTCAACCCGTAACCCCGCCCCCCGTCAACCCAGCGACCCCGCCCCCCAGCGACCCCGCCCTCCCAGCAACCCCGCCCCCCACCAACTCGGCCCCCTCAGCCACCCCGCCCCCTGGTAACCCAGCGACCGGCCTGATTGACAGGAGCAGTCCCGGGCTGATTGCCAGTCTCCCTGGGGGCAGAGCTCCATTTCCAATTCATTTTTTCCAATTAAGGGTCAATTTAGCGTGTCCAATCCATCCAGCCTGTACAAACACGGGGAGAATGTGCAAACTCCACACCGACAGTGATCCGGGATGGAGATCCAAACTGGGACCTTAATGCAGTGAGGCAGCAGTGCTAACCCACTGTGCCACCGTGCCACCCACAGCTCAAATTATTGATTCAATACTAATCGCAACAATTTTCTGTGGTTAGATTGTGATTGGATTATGCCCCCCCCCCCCCTCCCCCCCCCATCAATCCCGGCCTTCGCCTCCCAGCTGACGCTTCGGGTTTAAATGCTGCCCAAATAAATTTCCAAAGCAAAATGTGAACTGGCAGCTCAGCATGGTCTGCTGGTGGGACTGCTGGGCTGGGCTGGGGCTGGGCAGGGCTGCTGGGACTGGGCTGCGCTGCAGGGGCTGGGCTGCTGGGGATGAGCTGGGGCAGGGCTGATGGAGCTGGCTGCTGGGCTGGGATTGGCTGCTGCGCTGGGTTGCTGGGGCTGGGCTGCTGGGGCTTGGCTGCGCTTCTGGGGCTGGGCTGCTGGGGCTTGGCTGGGCTGCTGGGGTTTGGCTGGGCTGCTGGGATTGGGCTGGGCTGCTGGGGTTGGGCAGCTCTGCTGGGGCTGGGCTGCTGGGATTGGGCTGGGCTGCTGGGGTTGGGCAGCTCTGCTGGGGCTGGGCTGCTGGGTTTGGGCAGTGCTGCTGGGGCTGGGCTGCTGGGATTGGGCTGGGCTGCTGGGGTTGGGCAGCGCTGCTGGGGCTGGGCTGCTGGGATTGGGCTGGGCTGCTGGGGTTGGGCAGCTCTGCTGGGGCTGGGCCGAGCTGCTCAGTCTGTTGTGGTGGTGAGGCTGGGTGACTGATCTCAGTCACAGGAGGAAATGTGGCAGGAAACCCTGAAACCGCAACTATCTCGGATATCACCCCTGTCTGTGGCTTACCTTTCACACAGAAATCAAACTGGAATAAACTCAAATCAGCAGCGACTGCGGACAGAGGAACAGCGAAATCTGCAAAGCTTCCGGCCAACCCGAACCTGAATCAGGGCGAATTCAATCAATCCTAGTCGGAACATCGGTGTAAATTGTTAGTCCGGATTGTTCTGAGTCTGGAACAGTTTTGAGCCAGGGAACTTAACACGATGCAAAATCATAAGGGAATCATGGACTGTCCAACAAACATAGCAATCATCTGTAACTGCCTCTGAAAGGTTATTACAATTATCCTTCCTCTCCCGAGAGCACTGATTCAGGCTCCATGCATTTCCCACAGGCTGGGTCACAAATGTTGCCTCACCCGGCGAAATAACTTCTCAAAATGCTGCAATCTTAATGTAAGATCAAGGTTTTTGCAGCCTCCACCCCAACCCAAGTCAGTTTGAATGGAAGGGGCCTTGGAAACATCCAAGATTGACAGAGGGTTTGACGGGGTCAAACTGGGAGAGTTACAGTCTGGATGTAGGGGTCACATTCTCTGGATAAGGGGTTGCTCATCTGAGGAGAAATGTCTTAATTCCGGATTTATGAGTCTTTGGAAAGTTCTACCTGAATGATTATTTTTTCATTTGCTCACTAAAGGAATGAAGGGATAATGGAGCAGATGTGGTGAATATAACATGGTAAATTCACACTGTATATTGTAAGCGCAGTAGCGTTACCCGACCGCTAGGGGGAGTAGCTCTGGGAATGCTCAGGAGCTTGTACAGGGCTTCACCCTTGGCTCCGCCCACGACTCCTCCCCCTAGTGCTGCTGTATAAATACCCTTGTCCAGAGTCAGCCTGCAGTTCACAGAAAGTTCATCAACAGGTAACAGGCTGGCTCTGAAGTAAGTTGATTAAAGCCTAGATTCATATCGGAAACTCGTGTCTGGTGAATTGATGGTCCCATCAGCAGAAACAGAAAATACTGGACAATCACAGCAGGAATGACAGCATCTGTGGAGAGAGAAGGGAGCTGACGTTTCCCGAATGGATGACTCTTTGTCAAAGCTGGAGAGAACTGGAAATAGGATCACATTTATATTGTTGTAGTTAGGGGGGGGGGGGGGTGCATGGAGCGGTGGGACTGGATAAGGGCCAGCGATAGGTGGAGATTGACAAAGATGTTGAGGACATAAAGACAAAAGGAATGTAAATGGCTGATTGAGGCTAAAGAGGGGCTGATAGTGGCACACAAAGAGATTAGAACGTGTGAATGACAGAGCAAAGGTGAGCAGTGTGTCAAAGGGCAACTAGGAACAGATGGCCTGAGTGGGGGGAGGGGGGTAGAAAGATGCGGGGGAATTCTGTAGAAACATATAAAATTATGAAGGGAATAGATGAGGGCAGGTTGTTTCCACTGGCGGGTGAAAGCAGAACTAGGGGGCATAGCTTCAAAATAAGGGGAAGTAGATTTAGGACTGAGTTTTGGAGGAACTTTTTCACCCAAAGGGTTGTGAATCTATGGAATTCCTTGCCCAGTGAAGCAGATGAGGCTCCTTCATTAAATGTTTTAAAGATAAAGATTGATAGATTTTTAAAGAATAAAGGGATTAAGGGTTACGGTGTTCGGGCCGGAAAGTGGAGTTGAGTCCACAAAAGATCAGCCATGATCTCATTGAATGGCAGAGCAGGCTCGAGGGGCCAGATGGCCGACTCCTGCTCCTAGTTCTTATGTAACAATGGTGATGGAAAAACAAATCAATGGAAGAAACAAAAATAAATTGATAGAAATAAAACTGGGATAAAGGTGGAGGAGAGAGTTCACAGTCTGAAGTTGTTGAAATCAATGTTCAGTCCGGAAGGCTGTAACATGCTTAATCGGGAGATGAGGTGCTGTTCCTCCAGTTTGCGTTGGGCTTCACTGGAACATTGCAGCAGGCCAAGGGCAGACATGTGGACGTGAGGGCAGGACAGTGAGTTGAAATGGCTGCGACAGGAAGGTCTGGGTCCTGCTTGCAGACGGACCAGAGGTGTGGTGCAAAGCGGTCACCCAGTCTGCATTTAGTCTCTCGACCACACTGGGAGTGAAGGCAACAGACCAGATATTTTTTGACAATAAGTTTAGAGTCCCCAATTCATTTTTTCCACATTAGGGGCAATTTAGCATGGCCAATCCATCTACCCTGCATGTCTTTGGGATGTGGGGTCAAACCCCCCTGTCGGGGTGATGGAGGAGTGCACGGCATCCTGGAGGGAATGGTCTCTGTGAAATGCTGACAGAGAGAGTGAGGGAAGATGTGTTTGGTGGTGGGCCGAGATCGAGCACACGTCTTCAGCGCCGAAAGGCAGCAGTGCTAATCACTGCGCCACGTGCCACCTGTCTCAAGCGCAATTTAGCATGGCCAATCTACCTAACCTGCACATCTTTGGACTGAGGGGGGGGGGGAAACCGCAGTACCCGGAGGAAACCCACGCAGACTCCGCACAGACGGTCAAACGAGGTCGGAATTGAACCCGGGTCCCTGGCACTGTGAGGCAGCAGTGTTAACCCGGGTCCCTGGCACTGTGAGGCAGCGGTGTTAACCCGGGTCCCTGGCTCTGTGAGACAGCAGTGTCAAGCCGGGTCCTTGGCTCTGTGAGACAGCAGTGTCAACCCGGGTCCCTGGCTCTGTGAGACAGCAGTGTTAACCCGGGTCCCTAGCACTGTGAGACAGCAGTGTTAACCCGGGTCCCTGGCACAGTGAGACGGCAGGGTTAACCCGGGACCCTGGCACTGTGAGGCAGCAGTGTTAACCCGGGTCCCTGGCACTGTGAGGCAGCAGTGTTAACCCGGGTCCCTGGCGCTGTGAGGCAGCAGTGTTAACCCGGGTCCCTGGCACTGTGAGGCAGCAGTGTTAACCCGGGTCTCTGGCACTGTGAGACAGCAGTGCTAACCCGGGTCCCTGGCACTGTGAGACAGCAGTGTTAACCCGGGTCCCTGGCACTGTGAGACAGCAGTGTTAACCCGGGTCCCTGGCACTGTGAGACAGCAGTGTTAACCCGGGTCCCTGGCACTGTGAGACAGCAGTGTTAACCCGGGTCCCTGGCACTGTGAGACAGCAGTGTTAACCCGGGTCCCTGGCACTGTGAGACAGCAGTGTTAACCCGGGTCCCTGGCACTGTGAGACAGCAGTGTTAACCCGGGACCCTGGCACTGTGAGACAGTAGTGTTAACCCGGGTCCCTGACACTGTGAGGCAGCAGTGTTAACCCGGGCCCCTGGCACTGTGAGACAGCAGTGTTAACCCGGGTCCCTGGCACTGTGAGGCAGCAGTGCTAATCCGGGTCCCTGGCACTGTGAAACAGCAGTGTTAACCCGGGTCCCTGGCACTATGAGACAGCAGTGTTAACCCGGGTCCCTGGCTCTGAGACAGCAGTGCTAATCCGGGTCCCTGGCATTGTGAGACAGCAGTGCTAACCCGGGTCCCTGGCACTGTGAGACAGCAGTGTCAAGCCGGGTCCTTGGCTCTGTGAGACAGCAGTGTCAACCCGGGTCCCTGGCTCTGTGAGACAGCAGTGTTAACCCGGGTCCCTAGCACTGTGAGACAGCAGTGTTAACCCGGGTCCCTGGCACAGTGAGACGGCAGGGTTAACCCGGGACCCTGGCACTGTGAGACAGCAGAGTTAACCCGGGTCCCGGGCACTGTGAGACAGCAGTGTTAACCCGGGTCCCTGGCGCTGTGAGGCAGCAGTGTTAACCCGGGTCCCTGGCACTGTGAGGCAGCAGTGTTAACCCGGGTCTCTGGCACTGTGAGACAGCAGTGCTAACCCGGGTCCTTGGCACTGTGAGACAGCAGTGTTAACCCGGGTCCCTGGCACTGTGAGACAGCAGTGTTAACCCGGGTCCCTGGCACTGTGAGACAGCAGTGTTAACCCGGGTCCCTGGCACTGTGAGGCAGCAGTGCTAATCCGGGTCCCTGGCACTGTGAGACAGCAGTGTTAACCCGGGTCCCTGGCACTATGAGACAGCAGTGCTAACCCGGGTCCCTGGCACTGTGACGCAGCAGTGTTAACCCGGGTCCCTGGCTGAGACAGCAGTGCTAATCCGGGTCCCTGTCATTGTGAGACAGCAGTGCTAACCCGGGTCCCTGGCACTGTGAGACAGCAGTGTGAACCCGGGTCCCTGGCACTGTGAGGCAGCAGTGTGAACCCGGGTCCCTGGCACCGTGAGGCAGCAGCGTTAACCCGGTTCCCTGACACTGTGAGACAGCAGTGCTAACCCGGGTCCCTGGCACTGTGAGGCAGCAGTGCTAACCCGGGACCCTGGCACTGTGAGGCAGCAGTGTTAACCGGGATCCCTGGTACCATTGCTTCAGATGGTTTCACAGGTCGGCGCAACATCGAGGGCCGAAGGGCCCGTACTGCGCTGTAATGTTCTATATTCTATATTCTACTGTGAGACAGCAGTGTTAACCCTGGTCCCTGGCTCTATGAGGCAGCAGTGTTAACCCGGGTCCCTGGCACTGTGAGGCAGCAGTGTTAACCCGGGTCCCTGGCACTGTGAGACAGCAGTGTTAACCCGGGTCCCTGGCATTGTGAAGCAGCAGTGTTAACCTGGGTCCCTGGCACTGTGAGACAGCAGTGTTAACCCGGGTCCCTGGCACTGTGAGACAGCAGTGTTAACCCGGGTCCCTGGCACTGTGAGACAGCAGTGTTAACCCGGGTCCCTGGCACTGTGAGACAGCAGTGTTAGCCCGGGTCCCTGGCACTGTGAGGCAGCAGTGTTAACCGGGATCCCTGGTACTGTGAAGCAGCAGTGTTAATCTGGGTCCCTGGCACTGTGGGATAGCAGTGTTAACCTGGGTCCCTGGCACTGTGAGGCAGCAGTGTTAACCCGGGTCCCTGGCACTGTGAGGCAGCAGTGTTAATCCAGGTCCCTGGCTCTGTGAGACAGCAGTGTTAACCCGGGTCCCTGGCACTGTGAGACAGCAGTGTTAACCTGGGTCCCTGGCACTGTGAGGCAGCAGTGTTAATCCAGGTCCCTGGCACTGTGAGGCAGCAGTGTTAACCCGGCTCCCTGGCACCGTGAGGCAGCAGTGTTAACCCGGGTCCCTGGCACTGTGAGACAGCAGTGTTAACCTGGGTCCCTGGCACTGTGAGGCAGCAGTGTTAATCCAGGTCCCTGGCACTGTGAGGCAGCAGTGTTAATCCAGGTCCCTGGCACTGTGAGGCAGCAGTGTTAACCGGGATCCCTGGTACCATTGCTTCAGATGGTTTCACAGGTCGGCGCAACATCGAGGGCCGAAGGGCCCGTACTGCGCTGTAATGTTCCATATTCTATATTCTACTGTGAGGCAGCAGTGTTAACCTGGGTCCCTGGCACTGTGAGGCAGCAGTGTTAACCCGGGTCCCTGGCACTGTGAGGCAGCAGTGTTAATCCAGGTCCCTGGCTCTGTGAGACAGCAGTGTTAACCCGGGTCCCTGGCACTGTGAGACAGCAGTGTTAACCTGGGTCCCTGGCACTGTGAGGCAGCAGTGTTAATCCAGGTCCCTGGCACTGTGAGACAGCAGTGTTAACCCGGGTCCCTGGCACTGTGAGACAGCAGTGTTAACCTGGGTCCCTGGCACTGTGAGGCAGCAGTGTTAATCCAGGTCCCTGGCACTGTGAGGCAGCAGTGTTAATCCAGGTCCCTGGCACTGTGAGGCAGCAGTGTTAACCCGGATCCCTGGTACCATTGCTTCAGATGGTTTCACAGGTCGGCGCAACATCGAGGGCCGAAGGGCCCGTACTGCGCTGTAATGTTCTATATTCTATATTCTACTGTGAGGCAGCAGTGTTAACCTGGGTCCCTGGCACTGTGAGGCAGCAGTGTTAACCCGGGTCCCTGGACTGTGAGGCAGCAGTGTTAACCCGGCTCCCTGGCACTGTGAGGCAGCAGTGTTAACCCGGGTCCCTGGACTGTGAGGCAGCAGTGTTAACCCGGCTCCCTGGCACTGTGAGACAGCAGTGTTAACCCGGGTCCCTGGACTGTGAGGCAGCAGTGTTAACCCGGATCCCTGGCACTGTGAGGCAGCAGTGTTAACCCGGGTCCCTTGGACTGTGAGGCAGCAGTGTTAACCTGGGTCCCTTGGACTGCGAGGCAGCAGTGTTAACCCGGATCCCTGGCACTGTGAGGCAGCAGTGTTAACCTGGGTCACCCAGGATTGAGGATTATGTTCCGGACGTTATTGGGGAGGACCAGACGGGGTTTGTTAAGGGCAGGCACTTGGTGGCCAATGTAAGAAGGCTGTTAATAGTGATCATGATGCCCCTGGAAGGTAAGGAGGTGGAGGTAATGATCGCAATGGATGCCCGGAAGGCGCCAGAATGTGGCCACTAGGGGCTTTTCACAGTAACTTCATTGAAGCCTACTTGTGACAATAAGCGATTTTCATTTCATTTCATTTTGATCGGGTAGAATGGGACTATCTGTGGGAGATACTGGGTCGGTTTGGATTCGGGCGGAGCTTTATTGACTGGGACAGGTTGCTGTATCAGGCTCCTGTGGCAAGTGTACAGTTGAATAGAACATCGGACTATTTTAGACAGCACCAGGGGACGAGATAGGGGTGCCCCCTCTCCCCACTGTTGTTTGCGCTAGCTATAGTGCCGTTGGCAATTGCTCTGAGAGCCTCAAGGGGCTGGAGAGGACTGGTCCGGGGTCGGGGTGGGGGCGAGGCAGGGGGGAGCACAGGGTTTCACTCTATGTGGATGACCTGCTGCTGTACATTTCAGACCCAATAGAGGGGATGGAAGAAATCATGAGGATTCTTGGGGAATTTGGCCGGCTTTCGTGGTATAAGCTTAATATGGGTAAGAGTGAGATGTTTGTGGTCCATGCGAGGGGACAGGAGTGGTGATTGGGGGAGCTGTCGTTTAGATTAGTTGGGGGAATCTTTATGTACCTAGGCATCCAAGTGGCGCGGGAATGGGATCGGCTGCATAAATTGAATCTGGCCCGACTAGTGAACCAAATGAAAGACGATTTTCGGAGATGGGACGCACTTCCGTTGTCTCTGGCTGGGAGAGTGCAAATGGTGAAGATGACGATCCTCCCAAGATTCCTATTTGTATTTCAGTCTCTCCCCATCTTTATTCCGCAATCCTTTTTTAAGCGGGTCAACAGAGTGGTCACGGGCTTCGTCTGGGCGAGCAAGACCCCGCGAGTAAGGAAGGTAATGCTTGAGCGGAGCTGGGGAGAGGGCGGGCTGGCGCTGCCAAATTTTAGAAACTATTACTGGGCGGCTAATATAGCCATGATCAGGAAGTGGGTGGTGGGGGAGGGGTCGGCATGGGGGTGTATGGAGGCGGCTTCATATAAGGGCACCAGTCTGGGAGCGTTGGTAACTGCGACTCTGCCGTTCCCGCCGGCACGGTACTCCACCAGTCCAGTGGTGGTGGCAGCCCTGAGAGTTTGGGGCCAATGGAGGAGGCATGTGGGAGCATCGGTCTGGGCCCCAATCTGTGATTGGGGAGTATGGATGGGGGGTTCCAGTTATGGCGGAGAGCGGGGATTGAGAGGATGGGGGATATGTTTATAGAGGAGAGCTTTCCGAGTATGAGGGCGCTGGAGGAAAAGTTTGGGTTGGCGAGGGGAAACGAGTTCAGGTATCTGCAGGTGCGGCCGTGCGGGACTTCCTTCGTAAACAGATGGCAACCTTCCTGCTCCTACCGCTAAGGGGGATTCAGGACAGGGTAGTTTCCAGAGGGTGGGTCGGAGAAGGGAGCGTCTCGGACATTTATAAGGAGCTTATGGGGTCAGAGGAGACTCAGACCGAGGAACTGAAGCGCAAGTGGGAGGAGGAGCTGGGAGGAGAGATAGAGGATGGTCTATGGGCGGACGGGTTGAGTAGAGTCAACGCGTCTACAACATGTGCCAGGCTCAGCTTGATACAATTTAAGGTTGTTCACCAGGCTCACATGACAGTGGCCCGAATGAGCAGATTCTTTGGGGTGGAGGACAGGTGCGCAAAATGTGCGGGAGGACCAGCGAACCATATCTACATGTCCTGGGCATGTCCGAAGCTTCGGGGATTTTGGCAGGGATTTGCGGACGTCATGTCCACGGTGTTAAAAACCGTGCTGAGTCCAGAGGTGGCGATTTTCAGGGTGTCAGAAGACCCGGGAATCCAGAAGGAGAAAGAGGCAGACGTTCTGGCCTTTGCTTCCCTGGTAGCCCGGAGATGGATACTATTAGCTTGGAGGGACTCAAAGCCCCCGAAGTTGGAGACCTGACTATCGGACATGGCTAGCTTACTCTGTTTGGAGAAAATCAAGTTCGCCTTCAGAGGGTCACTGTTAGGGTTCACCCGGAGGTGGCAACCGTTCGTCAACTTCTTTGCGGAAAGTTAATCGTCAGCAGATGGGGCCGGGGGGGAGTAGTTTAGATTAGAGTCAGGGGTTAATAAGGGTGGGACCTGCATGAAAGGCTTTTGCACAATGATTATAGTTTCATGTATATTGTTTATTTTGTTGTTGTTACTATACCTCTGCAAGACGTGCCAGATCATCAACATGGGGACCACCATTACACGTGAGAATACTATCCACCAGGTACACGGTACATACTTGTGCGAATCGGCCAATGTTGTCTACCTCATACGCTGCAGGAAAGGATATCACGAAGCCTGGTACATTGGCAAGACCATGTAGGCCCTGCGACAACGGATGAAAGGACATCATGTGACAATCACCAGGCAGGAATGTTCCCTTCCAGTCGGGGAACACATCAGCAGTCAAGGGCATTCAGCATCTGATCTTCAGGTAAGCGTTCTCCAAGGCAGCCTTCAGGATGCGTAGAATCGCTGAGCAGAAACTGATAGCCAAGTTCCGCACACCTGAGTACGGCCTCAATCGGGACCTGGGATTCATGTCGCATTACATTCACCCCCCACCATCTGGCCTGGGCTTGCAAAATCCTACCAACTATCCTGGCTTGAGACAATTCACACCTCTTTAACCCTCTCTCTTTAACCCTGATTATCCCTCTCTCCAGTCGCTCCGTCTGGACCTGCAAAGACTCACACTCAAAATATCATCTTGCATCATTGACTTTGTCTATATTTTTCTGGCACCCACCTCTTCATTCACCTGAGGAAGGAGCTGTGCTCCAAAAGCTTGTGATTCCAAACAAACTTGTTGGACTTTAATTTGGTGTTGTAAGAATTCTTACTGTGCTCACCCCAGTCCAACGCCAGCATCTCCACATCATGGTTTCCAGACCTGACAGATAATGAATTCCATAGCCTTACAATTCACCATGTGCAGTTCCTCCCAGCTGTTCTCGGGTCTGAATCTCTTAACATTTAATTGTATATATTTCATTCTACACCCTCGATAATTGCAAACAGTCTTCCTTTTCCATAATTTAAAATATTTATGTCAGATCACCTGATTAATCCAACAGAAATAGATCAATTCTTTCTTCTTTAGTATTCATATTTCCTTACGTCAGACTGCTTTCGAGTGACGCTATGTTATTTCCTCTTTAAATTGTTCTTTCGATAGTGTAGATCATATGATACACAGTGCTCCATTTGCTGATTTAGGAAGGTTTTCTGCAAATTTAGCCTTACCTCCTGATTTTCATATTCTCTGCCTCTGGTAAAAGTTTTGAGAATTGCATTAGCTTTTTTTACAACCTTATTAACCTGAGGTGGTTCCTTTGATGTCCTAAGAACTTGTACCTCAAGTTACTCTGAATTTCCATCAAACCTACTTGAAATAAAATTCAAGCTTGGGATCTGGGTATCTCAGGCAAGGGCAGCGTTTTGTGTCTATCTTTCTCACCCCTCGAGAAGATTTGCTTGAAGTGCAGTCTGAGTGGTGAAGATGCTCCCAGTGTGGGATGACAGAGGAATGAAGGACATGTCAATTTCAGTTACACTTGGTTTCAATGTTTGTCTTGAATACTGGCTGCTCCATAGATGTCTTGGTGCTTCATAATTCTCCTGGTGCAGACAGCCTGTGGTTCCAGACAGGGTGCATTTGTTCAGCAGCTGTTTCACTGACTCGGAAACTGTCCAATTGTTTTGAATCAGGAAATGAGAATTGGGTCCATTGTTATCATTTTCCTGTAGCACTGCCGGCAGTATTTTGTGTTAGGGGAACAAATGTAGCAGGTTTGTTTCTCAGTGAAACTTACAGGGGTACCTGAGGGGGTCATGGACATCAGGGTCTGATGATTATTAATTACATTCCATGTTGCTCCTGTTACATATGCTTCCTGTGTTTTAGGTCCAGATTTTAGTTTTAGAAATTAAATTTTGTTTCTGAGACTCTTCATGCTCCTTTGTGAGAATTTCCACTTTCCCTTGGGTATGCTGCAGAGGAGAGGGAGAGCTCTTTTCCTGACAGTTGAGTTGGAGCTGTAAATTTTCTACTTTTCCTTGTCATTCTTTTTTTTATAAATTTAGAGTACCCAATTCATTTTTTCCAATTAAGGGGCAATTTAGCGTGGCCAATCCACCTATCCTGCACATCTTTGGGTTGTGGGGGTGAGACCCACGTAGACACGGGGAGAACGTGCAGACTCTGCACAGAGGGTGACCCAGCGGGGAATCGAACCTGGGACTCTGGAGCTGTGAAGTCACTGTGCTAATCACTTCTGCTACTCTTGGCTTCAGTATCCACTATAGCTTGGAGAGTTCTATGTTTTTTCCTTTCAATGGCTCCTCTTTTCCATTCAACAGGTTCTTTAGCTCTTCAGTCTCCTCCTTGTATTTCAAGCCTTCCTCCTGGAATATTAAACATTGCTGAGCCCTTTCTGCCAACTGATTCTTCAGTCCATTCAAAGTGATATTAAATTCCTTATGCTTCTCTCCGTAATTTTCCAGAGGAACAAATGGTGAACTGAGAAATTCTTGTAACGTCAGAGGGTCCTTCAATCGGTTTTATTTTTCTTTGTGAAGCTCAGTTGCTTTGTCTTGAATTTTCTTGTAATCTAACAGAATCTCCTCAATGCTTTCTGCTGTTCAATACTGTCTTCATTTCTTCATGCTGCTGAAAGGATATGTATCCCTCTTTGAATTTGATCTTGAAGGATAATCAGTCGGTCTTTCAACTTTTTTTCTCAGCTCTTTCCTTCTCAATCCGCACTTTGGTGCATTACTTTGTTACTGCTGATAGTTCCAATGCAGCATTTTATAAAGTAACATCTTTTTAACTCCTTATGCTTATCCAGGACCACATATTGACTCTTCAAGGAGTTTTTCAGGACAGTGACTTCTGAGTACATTTTTTGCCTGCTGTTGTATTTGACTATATTCCGGATTAAGTTCTTCCAACCTCCTCTTCAATTTATCAACAATGGAATTCAGAGGTGTTATTTCTTCCTTGCGATTTTCAGGAGATATATTGTCACGTGATAGTACCTTTAAGAAATGGGTGTTTATTACTCCAGTGATGTCCCAGAGTTGGTGGAGCTGGGCTGTCTGTCAGCTTTTTACTTTGGTTTTAGGCTGTTTGCTGCAGGGTGTGTTTTCGTTTCGTTTTCAGTGTTGGAGCTGAAGCCAGACAAAGCAGGTGTACTGTTGATCTCTCTGCCATGAAAAGACTATCTCTTGATCATTTGGTGAATTCAGAATTATAAATGTTCTCAGTAGTGAATGTAAACCTGTTGTGCTTCTGTTAAAAAATGTTTCTTTTGTCTTCTGGATGTTGTTTGGGAAGTTATTAAGGATTACTTAGTGTTGTATTCTTTGGGGGTTGTATTTGAATTGATGGTTGCTAAGATGTTCATTGTATGCTTTAAAAAGGTTAACTTGAGTTCATAGAATAAACATTGTTTTGCTTTAAAAAATACTTGTCCATTTCTGCTGTACCACACCTGTAGAGTGGGCCGTGTGCTCCCCATACCACAATCTATTAAAAGTTGTGGGTCAGGCGAACTCCATGATACACTTTGGAGTTCTCTAAACCCTGGCCCATAACAATATACCGAGTCTGCACAGCACTCAGATTTTCGGTGATTGCATTATTTCCAACATTCAACCTTTCTATTTCTTTCAAAGCCTTTATGTACCTTTATGACACCTCAGAATCTGTTTGCTCAGATCTTGAACTTAATTAAGGTTAATTGAAGACTTACATTTTTCATATATTTGCAACGGTATGTACTCAATTTGAAACTTGCATTTCAAATCTTCCAATTCAGCTTTTCTGCAAGGTTTGTTTCTTTTGGGTTACATAAGATAGCTTTCCTTTATTCACAGCCAACTGCTGACTGCACTGCCACCTGCTCTTGCAGTTTGTGTATTTTCTCAGGATTTTCAAAAGTATGTATTTTTATGACTTCTGGATGGTTCTCTGCCTCTCTGTGTGGGTATAGTCTTTTTCCCTTTCATTGCTTTCTTGGGGTTGTTCTATCCCTTTTCTTAAGCCCTGTACACTGCACAACTTGAAATTAAAGGCTTTTAATATCTCATCAAAGCTGGTTGAAGATAAGCGATCCCGGGTCTTGGCTCACTTGAGGGGGCTGGGAGCGGATGTGGCTATGGTCCAGGAGACGCACCTCAGGGTTACGGATCAGGTAGGCTAAGAAAAAATTGGGTGGGAGAGGTGTTTCACTCGGGGCTTGATACATAGAACCGTGGGGTGGCAATTTTGGTGCGTAAGAGCCTGTCGTTCGTCCCGTCCAAAGTGGTGGCGGATAGTGCAGGTCGATATGTGATAGTGAGTGGGAGACTTCAGGGGGAGCGGGTGGTCTTGGTTAATGTTTATGCCCCCAACTGGGATGATGCGGGCTTCATGCGGCGTATACTGGGCCTGATCCCGGACCTGGAGACAGGGGGATTGATTCTGGGTGGGGACTTTAATCGAAGTCTAGGACGGGCAGGAGGCCGGCAGCGGCCTCGGTGCTGAGGGGGTTCATGGATCAGATGGGAGGGGTGGACCCTTGGGAGGTTTTTGGAGCCGGGGGGTAGGGAGTTCTCCGTTTTGTCCCATGTTCATAAGGAGTACTCCCGGATTGACTTTTTCATGCTTAGCAGGGCGCTGATCCCGAGAGTGGTGGGGGCGGAGTATTCGGCGATAGCCATTTCTGATCATGCTCCACATTTGGTGGACCTGGAGCTGGGGGAGGGGAAGGATCAGCGCCCGCTGTGGAGGTTGGATGTGGGGCTTTTGGCAGAGGAGGAAGTGTGCGGGCGGATCCGTAGGGGTATAGAGGGGTATCTGGAAACCAATGACAACGGGGAGGTGCAGGTTGGGATGGTTTGGGAAGCGCTAAAGGCAGTAGTTAGATGGGAGCTGATATCTATTCAGGCGCACAGGGAGAGGGTCGAGAGGGAGAGGCTGGTGGAGGAGATGGTCAGGGTGGATAGGAGATATGCAGACACCCCGGAGGAGGGGCTTCTGAGGGAGTGGCGCAGTCTCCAGGCGGAGTTCGACACTTTAACCACCCGTAAGGCGGAGGCGCAGTGGAGGAGGGCCCAGGGGGCGGTGTATGAGCACGGGGAGAAGACAAGTCAGATGTTGACTCACCAGCTCCGGAAGCGGGAGGCAGCGAGAGAAATTTGGGGAGCCACGGATGCAGGTGGGAACTTAGTGTGGGGTGGAAAGGACATCAATGGGGTGTTCAGATCCTTTTATGAGGGGCTGTACCAGGCGGTACCCCGCGGGGAAGCAGGCGGGATGGACCGCTTTTTAGATAAGCTGGAGTTCCCAAGAGTAGGGGACGAGCGGGTGGAGGGTCTGGGGGCCCCAATTGAGTTGGAGGAGCTGGTGGAGGCGCTGGGAAGTATGCAGACAGGGAAAGCGCCGGGGCCTGACGGGTTCCCGGTGGAACTTTATAAGAAATTTTCAGATTTGTTGGGCCCGCTGCTGGTGAGGACCCTGAATGAGGCTGGGGGGGGGGGGAAGGGAGGGGGGGGAAGGGAGGGGAGGGGGGGGGGCTCTGCCCCCGACGATGTCCAGGGCAATTATCTCTTTGCTCCTGAAGCGGGACAAGGACCCCCTTCAGTGTGGGTCTTACAGGCCAATCTCGCTCCTTAACGTAGTTGTCAAGTTGTTGGCAAAGGTGCTGTCCAGGAGGGTGGAGGATGTGGTCCCGACGGTGATTCATGAGGACCAAACGGGGTTTGTAAAGGGGAGACAACTGAATGCCAACGTGCGGAGGCTCCTGAATGTTATGATGATGGCGCTGGTGTCTGGGGAGTCAGAAATAGTGGCGTCCATGGATGCGGAGAAAGCTTTTGATAGGGTGGAGTGGAGTTACCTGTGGGAGGTGTTGAGGAGGTTTGGGTTTGGTGAGGGGGTTCATCAGCCGGGTGAGGTTGCTGTACACTCCCCAGTGGCGAGTGTGGTGACGAATGGGAGGAGGTCGGAGGACTTTCGGCTTTCCAGGGGGACGAGGCAGGGGTGCCCCTTGTCTCTCCTGCTCTTCGCGTTAGCGATTGAGCCCCTGGCCATGGCGCTGAGGAAATCGAAGAGTTGGAGGGGGATTGTGCGGGGGGTAGGGGGCACTGGTTGTCGCTGTATGCTGATGATCTGCTGCTGTATGTCACGGACCCGGCTGAGGGGATGCCAGAGGCGCTTAGGATACTTGAGAATTTGGGGACTTTTCGGGAAAAGCGAGCTGTTTGTCCTGCACCCGGGGGGTCAGGAGAGGGAGAGGTCAGCATAGGCTTAACTTTTCGCGGCTGGTGGGGCAGATGGAGGAGGAGTTCAGGAGGTGGGATGCGCTGCCGCTCTCATTGGCAGGCAGGGTCCAGTCGGTTAAAATGATGGTGCTCCCGAGGTTTTTGTTTCTTTTCCAGTGCCTCCCCATATTGATCCCAAAGGCTTTTTTTCAGAAGGGTGAATAAGTCGATTCTGGGGTTCGTGTGGGCGCAGAAGGCCCCGAGAGTAAGGAGGATATTTTTGGAGCGAAGAAGGGAGGTAGGGGGCCTGGCGCTGCCCAACCTGTGTGGATATTATTGGGCGGCGAACGTGGCGATGATTCTCAGGTGGGTGACGGAAGGGGAGGGTGACGCATGGAAGAGATTGGAGGTGGCGTCCTGTGCGGGTACGAGTCTGGAGGCTTTGGTGACGGCCCCACTTCCACTCCCCCCGGAAAAGTACTCCATGAGTCCAGTGGTAGTTGCGTCCCTCAAAATCTGGGGAAAGTGGAGGCGGCATAGGGGGGAAGTGAAGGCCTCAGTTTGGGCCCCGATACGGGGTAATCACCGTTTTGCGCCAGGGAGAACGGGTGGGGGATTTGGGAGTTGGCACAGGGCAGGCATCAGACAGATTGGGGACCTCTTCCTGGATGGGAAGTTCGCGACTTTGGAGGAGCTGGTGGGGAAGTGGAACCTCCCCCCTGGGAACGCTTTTAGGTATATGCAGGTCAGGGACTTTGTTAAGAGGCAGGTGGTGGAGATTCCGCGGCTGCCGCCAAGGGGGGTGCAGGACAGGGTGCTTTCGGGGACGTGGGTCGGGGAAGGGAAGATCTCGGCTATCTACCAGCTGATGCAGGAGGAGGAGGAGGCCTCAGTAGATGAGCTCAAAGCGAAATGGGAGGAAGAGCTAGGGGAAGAGATTGAGGATGGGACGTGGTCGGACGCCTTGGAGAGGGTGAATTCTTCCTCCTCTTGTGCACGGCTCAGCCTAATTCAGCTGGAGGTGCTGCATAGGGCTCACATGACGGGGGCAAGGCTGAGCCGGTTCTTCGGAGGGGAAGACAGGTGTGGGAGGTGTTTGGGTGGCCCGGCAAACCACACCCATATGTTCTGGGCTTGTCCGGCCTTGGAGAGGTTTTGGAAGGGGGTGGCGGGGACTTTGTCGGAAGTGGTTGGGTCTAGGGTCAAGCCGGGCTGGGGGCTCGCCATCTTTGGAGTAGCTTCGGAGCCGGGAGGGCAGGAGGCGAGAGAGGCCGGCATTCTGGCCTTTGCGTCTCTAGTAGCCCGGCGCAGGATTCTGTTACAGTGGAGGGTTACGCGGCCCCCGGGTTCGGAGACCTGGGTCAACGACATGGCCGGGTTCATCAAGTTGGAGAGGATGAAGTTTGCCCTGAGGGGGTCGGTACAGGGGTTCTTTCGGCGGTGGCAGCCCTTTCTCGATTTCCTGGCGAAGGGGTAGAGAGTGGTCGGTCTCGGCAGCAACCTGGGGGGGGGTTTGGGGATGGTGGGGGGGGTGGGTTTGGGGATGGTTGGGGGGTTTGTTTTTGCGGCGGTGGGTTTGTTATGTTATTTTCTTCTTTCTTGTATTGCTATTTGTTATTATTTATTTTGGGAGGGGGAAGAGTTCTTTTCTTGTTTTGGTGTGGAAACACGCCGTGTTTGTTTTAAATTGCGGGGAGAAAATTTGTTATTGTTATTAAAAAACTTGAAAAAAAATTATTTTTTTTAAAAAGCTGGTTGAGGATTCATCAACGCACTGCATTAGGATTACTTCATCTGTAAATACACCAAACAAATTTAAAAAATGTATTAACCTGTACTTTTTCTGATCTATGACTTGACCCTGATGCACTCCTGTAATCGAAAATCTTTTTTGTACATGACACCCAATTTTGCATCTGGTTTGGCCCTTGCGTGAGCTCAAATTGGTCCGGTAGTTTTATTTACTATATATGCCTGTTTGATGTAAGATATCATTTTAATTGTTTTCCCTATTGCAGGATGGCGGCACTAAAACCATCCTTTCACTTCTTCTTCGTGGGCCTGTTGGACCTTGGTGGGTTCCTGCAGCATTTGCAGACCCTACTCTTCAAAGCAATCAATTCTCCAGGAAACCTCAAAGAAGCCATTTGGGCCAGGTACGTTCTTTTTGAAGCTCCGAGAATATAATTGAAGATTATTTTTTAGATTAGACTGCTGCTTTAAGAATCTTTTTCGGAATGGATCTTGGCCGCCAACTGTTATGACGCCAACTATGGGTCTTCCTGCAGCTTTCTTCCTGCTTTGCTTTAGTGTGCTGATGCTGAATCTGATTGCTGCCACTTTTAAAAGATAATTTCTACCTTTCTACTCTATTTTGCTCATGCTCTTTGTGATTTGGCTAGGTCCCTTAACTCTGTGTTCACTCAGCCTGATAATGGGGGTTTTTTCGGCGATTTCCAGCTGTGTTTCAATTCAGGTGCAGCTTTCGCAGGTCAGACTGCAGTTTCTTTTCTTTTTCATATGTTTGGGATCCATGTACCATGATGTTGTACGGTTGTTTCATGTCTCATTAAGATGTTTGGAGACTTGTATGGTTAAACATAAACCATTTTAGTAACTAATCATAACTATATACGTCTCCAAAGTACAGCCCTACATGGGTGTTGTCTCCATACTGACTCTACTGCACACAATTCACCGTCATGTGTCCATATCATACCATGGGTGATACTGTTCTCCAGTCCCACGTCAGCCCGTACCAACCTGAAAACCCTGATACTTCATTTTGTCCTTGACAATATTAATGTGAATGCATTACTCCCCAGTATACATCTGTAGTGTGTGTGTATGTACATATCTGTGTGTGTGTGTTGTGCGTATGCACATATATGTATGCGTGCTTGTGTTTATACTCATTACGCTAGGCTGAATCTGTTATTCTGCTGCCTCACATACTCCAGGGACCTGGGCAGACACATTGCTGAAATAACCAGTACATTCCTGCCTAATCTGAGATCAGCTCAACACATCAATCAGCTCAAGAACAGGGGCTGGGAGGCCAAGGACAGACGTTTCATTCCAACAATCAGAAAGTCTCAGGAAAAATCCAAACTTAGGCCCAGACCTTTGATCATCAGGATGTAGAGGCTCAGGATGTACGAATAAATAACCAGGTCAGACACCGACACAAAATGTCACTTGCTCCCACTCAGCACATTTAAACACTCTCTGGGTAAAGAGCTTTCTCCTGAAATCCCGATTCAATTTCTAAGTGACCATCCCATGGCCCCCTCCACATTAACATGGCTGGGTGTCCATCATCAAGAGTGGCTCAGTAGCATCACTACTGGGCTGGCTGGGTCCAAAAGGATATAACTCCGAGACTGGGTCTGGAACAGGGAACCAAAAAGAGGGAAAAACTGGGCAGCGCGATGGCGCAGTGGGTTAGCACTGCGGCCTCACAGCGCCAAGGTCCCAGGTTCAATCCTGGCTCTGGGTCACTGTCCATGTGGAGTTTGCACATCCCCCCCCGTGTTTGCATGGGTTTCGCTCCCACAACCCAAAGATGTGCAGGGTAGGTGGATTGGCCATGTTAAATTGCCCCTTAATTGGAAAAAATGAATTGGGTACTCTAAATTTAAAAAAAACAAGAGGGAAAAACATACTCATCCTCACTAACCTGCCAGTTGCTGATGCATCTGTATCGGTAGGAGTGATTATTGCACAGTACTTGTGAAGATGAAGTCCTGTCTTCACGTTGAGGATTTCTTCACCGTGCTGTGTGGCACTGCTAATGTGTGAAATGGGATAGATTTCAAACAGATCTAGCAGCTCAAGACTGGGCAACCATGAGGCGCTGTGGGCCATCAGCAGCAGCAGAATTGTATTCAACCACAATCTGCAACCTCATGGCCCGGTATATCCCCCACTCTACCATTACCACCAAGCTAGGGGATCAACCCTGGTTCAATGTGCAGAAGAGCAGAAGAGCATGCCAGGAGCAACACCAGGCATACCCAAAATGAGGTGTCAACCTTTGAAGCTACACAGAAGACCACATGGCTATTTGCATAACAGCATAAACAGCAAGAGATAGACAGAGCTATGCAGTCCCATAATCAATGGATCCAATCTAAGCTCTGCAGTCCTGTCACATCCAGTCACAAACAGTGGTGGACAATTAACCAACTCACTGGAGGAGGTGGCTCCACAAATATCCACATCCTCAATGGTGGGAAAGCACAGCACATCAATGCAAAAGATAAGGCTGAAGCATTTGCAAAAATCTTCAGCCAGAGGTGCCGGGTAGATGATCCATCCATAGGGACTGGTTTAGCACAGGGCTAAATAGCTGGCTTTCAAAGCAGATCAAGGCAGCCAGCAGCGCGGGTTTAATTCCCGTACCAGCCTCCTCGAACAGGCACCGGAATGTGGCGACTAGGGGCTTTTCACAGTAACTTCATGTGAAGCCTACTTGTGACAATAAGCGATTTTCATTTCATTTCATCTCGATCTCCTCCGGAGGTCCCCAGCATCACAGATGTCAGTTTCAGCCAACTTGATTCACTTCATGTGACATTAAGAAAAGGCTGAAGGCATTGGTACTGCAAAGGCTATGGGCCCCGACAATATTCCGGAAATAGCACTGAAGACTTGTGCTTAAGAACTTCCAGCACCCCTAGCCAAGCTGTTCCAGTACAGCTACAACAGTGACATCTACCTGGCAAGGTGGAAAATTGGATAAAAGCAAATTACTGCGGATGCTGGAATCGGAAACCAAAAGAGAAAATGCTGGAAAATCTCAGCAGGTCTGGCAGCATCCATAAGGAGAGAAAAGAGCTAACGTTTCGAGTCCAGGTGACCCTTTGCCAAAGATTAAGGAGTACCTTTGACATCATGAATGATGTGACAGAGCGATTAGAAATTGAATTCCAGAGTTTGAGAACACATATGTATCTGAAAACATGGAAAAGATTTTGTGCAGATAATAGGGGAAAGATCTTTTCCATTGAGAGTCGTGAGGCCATGAGGTAATGTCACAATTGCAGAATAGGTTAAATCTGTGGTATTAGTGGACATTGGAAGAGGGTGTGTGCATGGAATTAAGGCGCTGTTCTTTTGAGTGGATAAACACAAACACAGATTAGTTGAGTCGAATGGCCTGTTTCAATCCTGTAATTTCCATTAAATTCCACAGTATTGCTGTCCAAATGATCAAGCGGTCAGCACTGCAACACCAGTGAGCCAGACAATGCAGTACGGCACTGCCCTCTTTTGGGCCTTGGGAACATAGCAGGTTACAGCAGGATGAGAAATACCAGAATACCATAAGACACAACAGTTTCAGAAGTAGGCCACTCGGTCCATCGGGTCTGATCCACCATTCAGTTAGATCATTTAAAAAAAATTTAGAGTACCCAATCATTTTTTTCCAATTAAGGGGCAATTTCGCCTGGCTCATCCACCTAGCCTACACATTTTTGGGTTGTGGGGGAGAACACGGGGAGACTATGCAAACTCCACATGGATAGTGACCCAGAGCCGGAATCGAACCTGGGACCTCGGCGCCGTGTGGCAGCAAGGCTAACCCACTGCGCCACCATGCTACCCGACATTCAATGAGATCATGGCTGATCTAATGTAATAATCCTCAACTTCACTTTCCCACCTTAACCCCATAACCCTTGATTCCCTTATTGATTAAAAATCTGTGTCTCTCAGCCTTGAACATACTTAATGACCCAGCCTCTACAGCTCTCTGCAGTAAAGAATTCCAGATTCACTACTCTCTGAGAGAAGAAATTCCTCCTCCTCTTTGCCTTATGTGGGCAATTCCTTACTCTGAGATGATGCCCTCTGGTCCGAGATTTTTGCACAAAGGGAAATAATCTCTTAGCATCTATTCTGTCAAGCCCCCTGAGAATCCGATATGCCTCAATAAGGTCGCCTCTCATTCTTCTAAACTCCAGTGAGCACAGGTCCAACCTGCTCAACCTCTCCACATAATGAAATCCCTCTGTACCCGGGATCAACCTCGTGAACCTTCTCTGGACAGCCTCCAATGTCAGTATATATATCCTTAGATAAGGGGACCAAAACTGTTCACAGCATTCCAGATGTGGTTTTAGCAGGACTTCCTTATTTTTATACCCCATTCCCTTTGGAATAAATGCCAACATTCCATTTGCCATCCCTATTGTCATGTGAGAATACCTTTAGGAAATGGGTGTTTAAGAAATGTACCTTTAAGAAATGGGTGTTTAAGAAATGTACCTTTAAGAAATGGGTGTTTAAGAAATGTACCTTTAAGAAATGGGTGTTTATCAGTGATGTCAGTGTGGGTGGAGCTGGGCTGTCTGTCAGCTTTTTACTTTGGTTTTAGGCTGTTTGCTGCAGGGTGTGTTTTAGTTTTGTTTTCAGTGTTGGAGCTGAAGCCAGACAAAGCAGGTGTACTGTTGATCTCTGCCATGAAAAGACTATCTCTTGATCATTCGGTGAATTAGGAATTATAAATGTTCTCAGGAGTGAATGTAAACCTGTTGTGCTTCTGTTAAAAGGTGTTTCTTTTGTCTTCTGGATGTTGTTTGGGAAGTTATTAAGGATTACTTAGTGTTGTAGTCTTTGGGGGTTGTATTTAGAACATAGAACATAGAACAATAAACCGGCCATCAAGGGGCTAAGGAGGGCGGGTAGGCAACCAACCATGAAGAACAGAGGCTATCAGGCCAGAGAGCCAGCAGCAGCAACAGAGGCAGCCGGCCATGAGCACATGTGGCTGCCAAAGCTCGAGGCCTGGCTATCCGAGTGAGAGCCGAGAGGTGAGCAGAGCAGCAGTCGGGAGGTGTGAACAAGGCCAGGCAAGCTCCGGTGTCGTGTCTCAGGAAATCAAGGAGCAGTGGCCAGCGGGAGAAGCGCGACTTGACCAGAGCCATGGGCCAGTCAGGCAGGGTTGAGAGCACTCTATCAAGCAGTTATTTTGGTTTCTGTGCCTTGCATTGTGTGAGCTGAGGCTGGGCGAGGTCAGGAGGGCATTGACATCATTCAGAGCGGTGCTCGACGTCATCGTGGGCGGTGCTCAATGTCATTGGGGGCGGTCTGCCATGTCACCAGAGGGCGGGGTATGACATGAGACCTCCGCAAAGAGGGAAAACGTGGGGTCCCCAAAAGTGTCTGCCTCTGAGGTTAGGCCCCTGAACCGACCAAAGCTGTGGAGCAAGGGCCCCCCACAGTCGAGATCAATATCCTGCGAGTTCAGCCCAATGCTACAGGATTGGGCACTATGGCAAACCATGCAGGGCAAAATCTCTGAAACGCACAGGAGGTCCTAAGACTATCCATGAGATGGAGATTGCAAGCCCTGTAGACCACAGTCATGCTTCTTGGATAAGTTCAAAGATCTTGCTTTCTCAGTCAATGGCCATTTAATAAAGTTTAAATTAGACGCAGAGATAGTGTCAGACAAAGAACCGTGGCTAGTGACCCAGCAGCTGACACCACCCATAACACCCCTACATGGGGCAGGCGGCTTGAAGCTCCCAGTGAAAGGCAGCCTGCAGGCAACACTGAGATACATAAATAAAATGATCCTTCAGACTCTCTTTGTGATCCACAACCAGGAATGTTCATTACGAGGCTGCAAAGCTTTTGTTGAACTTAACCTGTTACAATAGATTGATGCGGTTAGCCAGCAAGGGTCTGGCTCCAAATACAAATAATAATAATAATAATCTTTATTGTCACAAGTAGGTCTACATTAACACTGCAATGAAGTTACTGTGAAAAACCCCTAGTCGCCACATTCCGGCGCCTGTTCGGGTACACGGAGGGAGAATTCAGAATGTCCAATTCACCTAACAGCGCGTCTTTCGGGACGTGGGAGGAAACCGGAGCACCCAGAGGAAGCCCACGCAGACATGGGGAGAACGTGCAGACTCCGCAAGGACAGTGATCCAAGCCGGGAATCAAACCCAGGTCCCTGGCGCTGTGAAGCCACAGTGCTAACCCACTGTGCTACCGTGCCGCCCTTAAACTGAAATCACCTCCGGTAGTGATGCTCTTCACAGGACTGGGGTGATTGAAAAACGCAGACAGGATCAGACAGAGAGAGGCTGCCAAACCCAGTTGCTTATTCACACCATATATAATCCCCACCCAGTCATGAAGCAATTGCAGACGCAGCTGGATGAGATGACAAACATGGGACTCGTGTCCCCAGTCACTAAACAACCTCATGGTGTTCCAGGATGGCCTCAGTTCCAAAACCTAACCTGTCCATCCGAATTAACATCAAGCTAACACAGCTTAATAAAGCTGCAGCCAGAGATGTACATCATATGTCCTCAGTGGATGAAAGCCTGATTAAACTCTTGAAGAGCAGTATTTTCAAAAAGCAGTTAATCACATCTCCCTCTTGATAATGATTCCAAGCTGCTGACAGCATTTGTTACCTTATCAGCAGATTCTGCTTTAACCGCCTGCCATTTGGTGTCACGTTGCCAGCAGAAATAGTCCAACAAACAATCTTAGTCGTTTTGCAGGGTCTTCAGGGTGTCATTTAGAAAGATGAATTGGTTTATGGTTCAGTGGTGGTTGAATATGGCAAGAGACTCAGAGAGTGCCTGCAGGAAGCAGGGTTGATGTTGAATGACAAATAGGAGTTGTCAGAAACATCAATTTGATTCCTGGGCCACATCGTCAGCAATAAAGGCATCATGACAAACACACAAAAACCAAGACTATCAAAAAGTTCACAACCCCTGCCTCACCTCCAGACCTCCAGTGATTCTTCAGAATGGTGAATTTGACTGAATTTGGCACAGTTCACAAAACCCTTGAGGCATCTTCTAAAGAAGGAGCAGGCATGGTGCTGGCACACACATCAAGGGCATCAAGGAGATGCTGCTCTCCACAGACATTCTGCTCCACTATGACCCAGTCCTGCCCACCACCATTGCGGATGCTTCGTCCACAGGTTCCAGGAACAACTGCATGGCAATCATTGACCTGTGCACTAAGCATCCAGAGGGCTTTTGAAGATGGAGATGAGTTACAACAATATAGATCAAGAAGCCCTCGGAGTCACGTGGGAGAAGTTTTCAGACTTTATCGTCGGCCTAAAGGATACAACTGAAACAGAACACAAGGCACGAGACTCCTCAATGGATGGGAGGAAGCTAGCAGGAACGTCTACCAGAATCCAGAGGTTTCCCCTGTGCCTCATGAGGTTTGCCTCTGAGAAGGTTAGATTCAAGGTTTAAATCAGACAACAGCAAACACACTTTCAAGGGCCACATGGGTCTCCTGACAGAACAGGATATCAATCTCATTGAAGAACAGGAAGAGTATTCCCAATTGAGAAGCAAACACCTGCTAGTGACCAGAAAAACACTCCCAACAGATCAGCCAGGAACAATGCAGAATGAGGAGTGTGTTTGAATCCACAGATCCTGCTAACAAGGATGGTCGCAGCAAAGATCAAACAAAGGGAGCACGTAAACCTGGTTCAAACAATAATAATAATTAATAATCTTCATTAGGGTCACAAGTGGGCTTACATTAACTTTGCAATAAACTGTGAAAATCCCCTATTCGCCACATTCCGGCACCTGTTCTCCCTGTAGCCACCTGGGGTGGCTACGTCCCGATTACAAAAAGGGCAGTATAGAGCCTGCTTATGGGTGCCCCGCTTGGTCAGAGAACGAAGACGACGCGGTAATGTGATCCTTCACGCTTTGCGGCAACGGCCATTGTTCCTCTGACTGAGTGGGCCCGAAGCTAAGTATAGACTTTAGTAGTAGTGATAGTTTAGTTGGTAGAGTTTTGTGCATGAGTATTTGACTGTGTGTGTAAATAAATGAGCATTGATTTCGAGGGTTGGTATCCAAGGATTAGCAGGACATCCAAACAAGGGAACAGTGCTCCAGGCAGAAGCATGCTGCCTACAACAGAAATTACCGCACCAATTACAGAAATGTGACAAGATCTGGATTAAAGACCTCAAGAGAGAGAAGGTATAATTATTAGGAAGAACAAGGGCCAACCTCGCTCATACCTGGTTGGCACTGCAGAGGGCACAGTCAGGAGAAATATCCCGAGGCTGCCAGTCTCCACCATACAATGGAGAGATATTGAGGAACATACAATTTTCCAGAACAACTACAAAACCTAAAGGAAGATCCAGCAGCGACAGATCCTACCAGTCCTCCAACAGTAGTGTGAATCAGATATGAAGGCTGCCTGAACCTTTCAATTCAGAGACTTGAAGGCACCCATTCCCTTTCTGCCTGTTCAAATTTCACCTGCGGTGTGACCACCTCATTGAATGTGCTATCCATCAGTTCCTTAGCATAGCAGATGCTCACAGTGAATCCACCCTCAGCTCCAGCTCCGAAATGTGGTTTAACAGAAGCTGCACTTGGACACACTTCCTGCACACGTCACCAGGGACAACTGATGTTTCCATAATTTGCCACATAGCACAGGAAGAGCATATCATCGGTGCGAACTCGAATGCTATGATTATCCTAAAGTCTCTTATTTACTTCCTGTTTTACTACATTACACTACCCCATCTTCCCATGGAAACTCCACATGGCCAGTGACACGGGGCTGGGACTGAACCCAGGTCCTCAGCGCCGCGAGGCAGCAGTGCTAACCACTGCACTTCCGTGCTGTCCTGAGGGTGTTTTTCCGACTGGATGCCCGTATCCAGTGGGGGCCCACAGGGTTCAGTCTTGGGGTCCTTACAAATTGTGGTTTATATCAATGATTTGGATCTGAATGGAGGGGGTTGACCATTAAGTTTGTGGATTATGCGAAAATTGGGGGAGTGGCAGGACCCTGGGAAGCACCGAGGATCAGAGGGGCATTGGTAGGCATGTATAATGTTACATTAAGATAACAGGGCAGGTGGATAAAGTGGTTAAGAAGGCATATGGAATACATGCCTTTATTAGCCGAGGCATAGAGTTTAAGAACAGGGAGGTTATGCTGGTACTGTATAAAATAGTGATTAGGCCACAGCGAGTGTTGTTTGTAGTTCTGGAATCCACATTACAGGAGGGATGTGATAGCACTGGAAAGGGTGCAGAGGAGATTTACCAGATGTTGCCTGGGCTGGAGAGCCTTGGTTATGAAGAGAGATTGGATAGACTGGGATTGTTTTTTTGGAGCAGAGGAGACTGAGGAGGGACATGATTGAGATGTATAAAATTGAGGGGCACAGATAGAGTAGACAGGAAGAAACCTTTCCCCTTGGTGGCGGGATCAATGACCAGGGGGCAGAGATTTAAGGTAAACAGCAGGAGGTTTAGAAGGGCTGTGAGGAAAAACCTTTTCACCCAGAGAGTGGTGGGAGTCTGGAACTCGCTACCTGAAAAGGTGGTGGAGGCAGAGACCCTAATAACATTTAAGAAGTATTTGGATCTGCACTTGCTAAGCCAGGGTCAACTTGAACAGACCACAGCTTTGAATTGTTCTGCAACGGCCTCCTTCCAGGCTGGTGCTGGTGATAATTGCAACATCTTGCATTTTGCTGCCTACAGTTGCATAAAGGAAGTCACAGGCACTTTCTATTCAGAGGATTAGATTTTAATGCCTATTGGCAGAGAGCAGCAGCCAGGCTCAGAAGGCTGTTCCCTGAGGATTGAAGACTTCTTCATACTGCTTTGTGCGACTAACTGAATGCACATCGCTTTGCAGACGCCACATGTTGAGCTCTGAGGTGCATCACAATCAAAAGGATTCCACTCTCTCAATGCCCAGCGGGTGTTGTGACTATATGCAGGTTGGAAAATTGTCTAATTTTAAAAAGGTAGCTGGCAACAAGCAACAAGAGACTGAGCGAATTTCCTCAAACCTCGTATGACCAGATTTAGTCCAATGTCCGAGACAATCACTATTCCCAGCTGAGATTAATGCCCAAAACTCTACATCAATTGGAATACAACAAAGACTCACGCGGAACTCCAGGGAACTTCGGCAGGCGTGGTTTTTGTAGCATTGGCCACGGGCCTTGATGAGTCTAAGAGATGGTTTCAATTTCCCCTGATTGGCAGTTTCTGTAGCACCCGGTGATGTAGTTGAGTTTGGAACCACCCTGAGGAGAAAGAGAATATCAACCACAGGAATGATGAGGTTTTTGGATGTTTATTGAAATGTCTGAGATGGGGTTAGGACAACTGGTGGAGAATATTGTGTTTTCATTTACCTCTGAAACCTGCGCTGACTCTCACTGGGACAGAGTTGCTGAAGGTGCTGACTCTCACTGGGACAGAGTTCCTGAAGGTGCTGACTGTCACTGGGACACAGTTCCTGAAGGTGCTGACTCTCACTGGGGGACAGTTCCTGAAGGTGCTGACTCTCACTGGGACACAGTTCCTGAAGGTGCTGACTCTCACTGGGGAACAGTTCCTGAAGGTGCTGACTGTCATTGGGACACAGTTCCTGAAGGTGCTGACTCTCACTGGGGGACAGTTCCTGAAGGTGCTGACTCTCACTGGGACACAGTTCCTGAAGGTGCTAACTCTCACTGGGGGACAGTTCCTGAAGGTGCTGACTCTCACTGGAACAGAGTTCCTGAAGATGCTGACTCTCACTGGGAGACACTTCCTGAAGGTGCTGACTCTCACTGGGACACAGTTCCTGAAGGTGCGGACTCTCACTGGGACAGAGTTCCTGAAGGTGCTGACTGTCACTGGGACACAGTTCCTGAAGGTGCTGACTCTCACTGGGACAGAGTTCCTGAAGGTGCTGACTCTCACTGGGGCACAGTTCCTGAAGGTGCTGACTCTCACTGGGACAGAGTTCCTGAAGGTGCTGACTCTCACTGGGACACAGTTCCTGAAGGTGCTGACTCTCACAGGGACACAGTTCCTGAAGGTACTGACTCTCACTGGGGGACAGTTCCTGAAGGTGCTGACTCTCACTGGGACACAGTTCCTGAAGGTGCTGACTCTCACTGGGACACAGTTCCTGAAGGTGCTGACTCTCACTGGGACACAGTTTCTGAAGGTGCTGACTCTCACTGGGACACAGTTCCTGAAGGTGCTGACTCTCACTGGGACACAGTTCCTGAAGGTGCTGACTCTCACTGGGGGACAGTTCCTGAAGGTGCTGACTCTCACTGGGGGACAGTTCCTGAAGGTGCTGACTCTCACTGGGACACAGTTCCTGAAGGTGCTGACTCTCACTGGGGAACAGTTCCTGAAGGTGCTGACTGTCATTGGGACACAGTTCCTGAAGGTGCTGACTCTCACTGGGGGACAGTTCCTGAAGGTGCTGACTCTCACTGGGACACAGTTCCTGAAGGTGCTAACTCTCACTGGGGGACAGTTCCTGAAGGTGCTGACTCTCACTGGAACAGAGTTCCTGAAGATGCTGACTCTCACTGGGAGACACTTCCTGAAGGTGCTGACTCTCACTGGGACACAGTTCCTGAAGGTGCTGACTCTCACTGGGACAGAGTTCCTGAAGGTGCTGACTGTCACTGGGACACAGTTCCTGAAGGTGCTGACTCTCACTGGGACAGAGTTCCTGAAGGTGCTGACTCTCAATGGGGCACAGTTCCTGAAGGTGCTGACTCTCACTGGGACAGAGTTCCTGAAGGTGCTGACTCTCACTGGGACACAGTTCCTGAAGGTGCTGACTCTCACAGGGACACAGTTCCTGAAGGTACTGACTCTCACTGGGGGACAGTTCCTGAAGGTGCTGACTCTCACTGGGACACAGTTCCTGAAGGTGCTGACTCTCACTGGGACACAGTTCCTGAAGGTGCTGACTCTCACTGGGACACAGTTTCTGAAGGTGCTGACTCTCACTGGGACACAGTTCCTGAAGGTGCTGACTCTCACTGGGACACAGTTCCTGAAGGTGCTGACTCTCACTGGGGGACAGTTCCTGAAGGTGCTGACTCTCACTGGGGGACAGTTCCTGAAGGTGCTGACTCTCACTGGGACACAGTTCCTGAAGGTGCTGACTCTCACTGGGGAACAGTTCCTGAAGGTGCTGACTGTCACTGGGACACAGTTCCTGAAGGTGCTGACTCTCACTGGGGGACAGTTCCTGAAGGTGCTGACTCTCACTGGGACACAGTTCCTGAAGGTGCTAACTCTCACTGGGGGACAGTTCCTGAAGATGCTGACTCTCACTGGAACAGAGTTCCTGAAGATGCTGACTCTCACTGGGAGACACTTCCTGAAGGTGCTGACTCTCACTGGGACACAGTTCCTGAAGGTGCGGACTCTCACTGGGACAGAGTTCCTGAAGGTGCTGACTGTCACTGGGACACAGTTCCTGAAGGTGCTGACTCTCACTGGGACAGAGTTCCTGAAGGTGCTGACTCTCAATGGGGCACAGTTCCTGAAGGTGCTGACTCTCACTGGGACAGAGTTCCTGAAGGTGCTGACTCTCACTGGGACACAGTTCCTGAAGGTGCTGACTCTCACAGGGACACAGTTCCTGAAGGTACTGACTTCACTGGGGTACAGTTCCTGAAGGTGCTGACTCTCACTGGGGCACAGTTCCTGAAGGTGCTGACTCTCACTGGGGGACAGTTCCTGAAGGTGCTGACTCTCACTGGGGCACAGTTCCTGAAGGTGCTGACTGTCACTGGGACACAGTTCCTGAAGGTGCTGATTCTCACTGGGACACAGTTCCTGAAGGTGCTGACTCTCACTGGGGCACAATTCCTGAAGGTGCTGACTCTCACTGGGACACAGTTTCTGAAGGTGCTGACTCTCACTGGGACAGAGTTCGTAAAGGCGCTGACTCTCACTGGGACAGAGTTCCTGAAGGTGCTGACTCTCACTGGGACAGAGTTCCTGAAGGTGCTGACTCTCACTGGGACATAGTTCCTGAAGGTGCTGACTCTCACTGGGGGACAGTTCCTGAAGGTGCTGACTCTCACTGGGACACAGTTCCTGAAGGTGCTGACTCTCACTGGGACACAGTTCCTGAAGGTGCTGACTCTCACTGGGGAACAGTTCCAGAAGGTGCCGACTCTCACTGGCGGACAGTTCCTGAAGGTGCTGACTCTCACTGGGACACAGTCCTGAAGGTGCTGACTCTCACTGGGACATAGTTCCTGAAGGTGCTGACTCTCACTGGGGGACAGTTCCTGAAGGTGCTGACTCTCACTGGGACAGAGTTCCTGAAGGTGCTGACTCTCAATGGGACACAGTTCCTGAAGGCGCTGACTCTCACTGGGACAGAGTTCCTGAAGGTGCTGACTCTCACTGGGTCAGAGTTCCTGAAGGTGCTGACTCTCACTGGGACACAGTTCCTGAAGGTGCTGACTCTCACTGGGAGACAGTTCTGAAGGTGCTGACTCTCACTGGGACAGAGTTCCTGAAGGTTCTGACTCTCACTGGGAGACAGTTCCTGAAGGTGCTGACTGTCACTGGGAAGGGAGACAGTTCCTGAAGGTGCTGACTGTCACTGGGACACAGTTCCTGAAGGTGCTGACTCTCACTGGGACACAGTTCCTGAAGGTGCTGACTGTCACTGGGACACAGTTCCTGAAGGTGCTGACTCTCACTGGGACACAGTTCCTGAAGGTGCTGACTCTCACTGGGGGACAGTTCCTGAAGGTGCTGACTCTCACTGGGACACAGTTCCTGAAGGTGCTGACTCTCACTGGGGAACAGTTCCTGAATGTGCTGACTGTCACTGGGACACAGTTCCTGAAGGTGCTGACTCTCACTGGGGGACAGTTCCTGAAGGTGCTGACTCTCACTGGGACACAGTTCCTGAAGGTGCTAACTCTCACTGGGGGACAGTTCCTGAAGGTGCTGACTCTCACTGGGACAGAGTTCCTGAAGATGCTGACTCTCACTGGGAGACACTTCCTGAAGGTGCTGACTCTCACTGGGACACAGTTCCTGAAGGTGCTGACTCTCACTGGGACAGAGTTCCTGAAGGTGCTGACTCTCACTGGGACAGAGTTCCTGAAGGTGCTGACTCTCACTGGGACACAGTTCCTGAAGGTGCTGACTCTCAATGGAACAGAGTTCCTGAAGGTGCTGACTCTCAATGGGACACAGTTCCTGAAGGCGCTGACTCTCACTGGGACAGAGTTCCTGAAGGTGCTGACTCTCACTGGGTCAGAGTTCCTGAAGGTGCTGACTCTCACTGGGACACAGTTCCTGAAGGTGCTGACTCTCACTGGGACAGAGTTCCTGAAGGTTCTGACTCTCACTGGGAGACAGTTCCTGAAGGTGCTGACTGTCACTGGGAAGGGAGACAGTTCCTGAAGGTGCTGACTGTCACTGGGACACAGTTCCTGAAGGTGCTGACTCTCACTGGGACACAGTTCCTGAAGGTGCTGACTGTCACTGGGACACAGTTCCTGAAGGTGCTGACTCTCACTGGGACACAGTTCCTGAAGGTGCTGACTCTCACTGGGGGACAGTTCCTGAAGGTGCTGACTCTCACTGGGACACAGTTCCTGAAGGTGCTGACTCTCACTGGGGAACAGTTCCTGAATGTGCTGACTGTCACTGGGACACAGTTCCTGAAGGTGCTGACTCTCACTGGGGGACAGTTCCTGAAGGTGCTGACTCTCACTGGGACACAGTTCCTGAAGGTGCTAACTCTCACTGGGGGACAGTTCCTGAAGGTGCTGACTCTCACTGGGACAGAGTTCCTGAAGATGCTGACTCTCACTGGGAGACACTTCCTGAAGGTGCTGACTCTCACTGGGACACAGTTCCTGAAGGTGCGGACTCTCACTGGGACAGAGTTCCTGAAGGTGCTGACTGTCACTGGGACACAGTTCCTGAAGGTGCTGACTCTCACTGGGACAGAGTTCCTGAAGGTGCTGACTCTCAATGGGGCACAGTTCCTGAAGGTGCTGACTCTCACAGGGACACAGTTCCTGAAGGTGCTGACTCTCACTGGGGTACAGTTCCTGGAGGTGCTGACTCTCACTGGGGTACAGTTCCTGAAGGTGCTGACTCTCACTGGGGGACAGTTCCAGAAGGTGCTGACTCTCACTGGGGGACAGTTCCTGAAGGTGCTGACTCTCACTGGGGCACAGTTCCTGAAGGTGCTGACTGTCACTGGGACACAGTTCCTGAAGGTGCTGACTCTCACTGGGACACAGTTCCTGAAGGTGCTGACTTTCACTGGGACACAGTTCCTGAAGGTGCTGATTCTTACTGGGTGACAGTTCGTGAAGGTGCTGACTCTCACTGGGGGACAGTTCCTGAAGATGCTGACTCTCACTGGGGGACAGTTCCTGAAGATGCTGACTCTCACTGGGGGACAGTTCCTGAAGGTGCTGACTCTCACTGGGGGACAGTTCCTGAAGATGCTGACTCTCACTGGGGACAGTTCCTAAATGTACTGACTCTCACGAAGGAACGGTTCTTGGGAGAAGCACTGGGTGAACTGCAAATGAATAATAGAGGATTGTTAATATTTAATTAATTGCAGGCATGTTATGAATACGGAAAAGGGAAGTCTTCTGTTGTTCCTAAAAATTGTTCTGATATAAAATGGAGAGGCAAAATGGTGTTACTATTATTGGCATTGGTGAAAAATAACTGCATTAAATTTTAGTTGGTGAAAAATGGTGCACTTCTTGAAAAGATTGTAAGTGTTAAATCTGCACCAAAAATCCGTTTAAATATTTGATCAGGAACTACAGCAGGAAATGATTTACATTAAATAATTCAGGGAGCATGGAAAATGAGGAGCCAGTTTTACAGAAATATTTGTTTCAGCATTAAAATAAAAGGACAGAAAATAAACATTTTAAATCAATAAATATACCTATTGGAGTTTACTGTTGCTTTAGATACTGGGATCAACCACAACGGAAACAGAGGATTAATATCTCTGGGTTAAATCCTGTATTTTCCCTCAGATTTAATAGAACTGTCAAATTTAATGTCAGTACAATATGTTTTGAAGCTTGACTGTCTACAACATTGATACTGTCAGGATAGATACTGCTGTATTACACAGTGAACACTGAGAATCTGGGGCACACTCACCACAACATCCTTTTGTGAGGTAGCACTGAGTTCCTGTTTGATGGAGTCACTCCCAGTGAAATCTGCAGAACACTCAGATATTTCTGATACTTCATTTCTTCGATGTTCGAAACAATACTGCACCAAAACAAGCAGACAAAATGGGCCCCTCAGCTCTGGGCAGCTGCCACTCCACAAGCTGCTTCAATTCTTTGCAAAAGCTTTTCTCAATGGAAAATTGACACAGATAGAAATTCACTGAGGAATTGTGAAGACGAGAGAAGCAATGGCCACCAGCAAGCTGGTCCAAGCTGTCGGCAGTGATCAGTCAGTCTCAGAACAGAGTTAATCCTGCCTGTAGCATTCAACACCAACCATCTCTTCAGTTTATTAACCCAGAAAGGCTTTGCAACATGTTCTGGGCCTAGGGGTGATTGCCCTTGATTGAGACAAGAAATCAAAATGTGGGTTTAGGAACTTCATGAATCAAAAAATTAAAAAATCAGAGCCTGGAACACAATGAAGTTAATGAAATGGAAAAGCAGGTGTCTCAGTCACTACACTGGCGTTTAATGAAACACTCCACAATTCTCATCCATCATTACTGCGCTTCCTGGCTTGACATTCGGATAATATTTCACCAGCCATTATGCAGGGTCATTCAGGCCATTCAGTCCATCAAGTCTATGCCAGTTCTTTGTACAGCAGTCCTGTCAGTTTCATTTCCCACCTTTATTTCCACAATCCTGTAAGTTTATTTCCATCACGAGCCCATCCAGTTTCCTTTTGAAATCATTGATCTTCTCCATTTCCATCAGCCTCACAGGCAACAAGTTCCAGGTCATTATCACTCACTGTATTCAAACTGTTATTCCTCACACCCTCCTGCAGCTCATCTCGAAAATCTCAAATCTGTCTTTTCTAATCCTTGAGCAGGCTGGAACTGGCTTTTCTTTGTGCACCTGATCTAAACCTGTGATCTGTACAATTGATCAATTCTTCCCTGAATCTCCTTTGCTCCAAAGAGAACAGCCCCAGATTCTCCAATCTACGTTATAGCTAAAATCTATCATCCCCGGAACCATTCTGTGAAATCTCCGCTGCACCTTCATATCGTTCCTAAAGTGACGGGAACTGGATGCGATATTCCAGCTGTGACCTATAAAGGCTCAGTATAAATTCCCTGATTCTGTGCTCAACATCTTTATTTATAAGGTCCAAGGTCCCATATGCTTTGCTAGCCAATCTCCTAATGTGTCTTTCCAGTGTTGAAGATCTCGGTACATGTATCCCCAGGTCCCTCTGTCCTGACACACTCCTTGTGCCATTTAGTCTACATAGCTTCTCCCTCTCCCTTCTGAGAAAATGCATCACCTCACATTTCTCTGTATTAAATTCCATGTGCTATTTTCCTGCCCATTCAACTAGCTTATCAATGTCCTGTGCCAGAAGATTGTGTAGATGATTTTAGTTTATGAATAAGATTTTACTTTAGACAGGCAGCATGGTCGGCGCAGGCTCAGAGGGCCGAAGGGCCTGTTCCTGTGCTGTACTTTTCTTTGTTCTTTGTTCTTTTTGTCCTTTGCCACTACTGCTGCTTGTAACTGTTCCTATCAGGAGATCTGCTATCATGCTTTGTCGGGGTCATCTATGAATGTGCCATTTTCACACATCCATTGTAGCTCGTGTGAGGAAAATGAGAGTGTTAATATTTCTTTCTGCGGGGCAGCACGTGGCACAGTGGTTAGCACTGCTGCCTCACGGCGCTGAGGACCAGGGTTCGATCCCGGCTCTGGTTCACTGTCCGTGTGGAGTTTGCACATTCTCCCCGTCTCTGCGTGGATTTCACCCCCACAACCCAAAGATGTGCAGGGCAGGTGGATTGGCCACGCTAAATTGCCACTTACTTGGAAAAAAATAATTGGGTACTCTAAATTTATGAAAAAAAAATATTTTTTTTTCTGCAATATTATTGTCATATTGTCATATATAAAGAAGCAAGCTTGTATGGGTGTGACTGGTTTAATTGAATTGGAGACAGTGGACTGGAAAAGTCAAACATCAATAAAGGAAGGAGTGAAGGCAAATGGTTTGAAATTATAATGAAAGGGAGCCAGGAGAGGTTGAATAGGAGTTTACATAAGGCAAATAAAAGACGAGGTTCAAAGTTAGCTGTTGTATTTCAAAGGCAACATATACAACTAGAAGATTGTAAACAGATTAGGTGAAAGTGTAGGTTTACCTTTAAAATATAGTAACCACAAAGTAGAAAAAGGGCTTGATCAATTCTGAGTAAAGGAAACTTCTAAAGGATTGTAGTAATAATAGAGTGTAAGATCAAAGGGTAAAAAACAGACCTAAGGAAACTGAAGACTCTGTTGGCTGGGAGATCTCGAACAAGACAGTGTGTATGTTGAAGCCAGACTTGTGAACACCAGTTTTCAGAGAGCACTCCAAAAGCAACAGGGCATTGTATGGTAACGTGACTGGAATTTGATAGAGATTTAAAATCTATGAAAATTGTTGCCATCAAAAGGGGGTTTAGCTCACAGTTCATTTAAGTCAAAATCATTTAGGAAATGTTTGTAAAGTACTGTTAACTGTGTAAAGATATTCTTGTGCTTTAAGTATTAACCTTTTTCCTGTATTCTAATAAATGTTTAAGTTTAATACATAAAATCATCACAATTGGTTTGAGAGTTACTTATCGTGACTTCAGATAACTCCTCATAAGACACAAATTGCTAAATTGTTGTGGCAGCTGATTCAAGCTTCCCTTTGAGATCTGGACAGCCATTACATTTGTTTGCAATTGGTTTGTGACATCCGCTACCCATCTACACCTAGGTCGACCCTCCCTTTCTGCTGCTTCCACTTTGCCCTCTCGGAGAGATCCCTGTAGCTTTTCAGCTCTGGTCAGATTCAAGTTCTTTTTGTTCTTTCAATTTCAAGAACCTATTCATTGGTCTTATGATCTTTATATGGAATTTTTAGCGTATGTGTTAGCATCCATATTTCAAAGGCTCCGGTTTTCTTCCACGGATCTTTGTTTATTGTCCAGATTTTTGAGACATACTGAAAGTGAATAGAATGAAGCATCTTGTGAGGTTTTTTTCTTGTTACAAGTTTGAATTTTCTTGTCATTAACACATCCTTCATCTTCACAAAATTACTTCTAATTTTACCATCACATCAACCACCTTCTGTTTTCATTTGTCCTGTCCTAAGTAGATAAATTTTTAAACTTTTTCTTGTGTGACCCCCATGCACTTCAATATTCACTCAAGTTTCTTCAAATAATATTCCTTCTGATGACTATTTGGTTTGTCTTTTTGCTGTTCATACTCTATTCGCATTCTAAGCTTCTCGATTTTACATGATTTACAATATTTTGTCAGGGTTTTCTGATTCTACAAGTAGCACTGTGTCATCAGCGTACCACAAGCATTCACACCCTCCACTTCATCACACTGAGGCAGCAGAGTTTACCATTTACCAGATTTACTGCAGCACCTTACCAAGGCTCCTCAGACAGCACCTTCCAAACCCACGACCACTAGTATCTAGAAGGACAACGATAGCAAGATACCTGGGAACCCCACAACCTGCAAGTTCCCTCCAAGCGACTTACCACCCTGACTTGGAAATATATTGACCATTCCTTCACTGTCACTGGGTCAAAATCCTAGAACTCTCTCTAACAGCACTGTGGGTGTAACTATACCGCAGGGACTGCAGCAGTTCAGGAAGGCAGCTCAGCACCACCTTCTCAAGGGCAATTATTATGGGCAATAAATGTTGGCCTAGCCAATGATGCCCAGTTCCCGTGAATGAATTTTAAAAAGTTTATTATGTCCTTGCCTCCAATTTATACCCTGGAAGTATATCTAAATTCTCTGTGTATTTGTTCTCTGTACAGATTGAATAATTCTGGTGACGGTTCACATCTTTGCCATATTCCTCTTTTCCTGAAATGTAACTGAATGTCCATCTGCTAGTCTGATGCTCGATATTCGGCCCCAAGTCAGGATTCAGATAAATCTCACATCTTGAATGTTCTGTTGCAGTCTACTGGTGTCATCCTCACTGTTTACCACTCCTCCAACTTTGATTAACTTGCAAAAACAAAGGTTTTGAAGCCTGTTGCAGGCACAGGATCTGGGGGATTTGACCAGTACTGTAAGATGGTGTCGTTCAGGCACAGAAGAACCCTCAAGCCATCAATCATGATGGTTTGTAAATTATGCATGGTACCAATGAATATTCATTTTTAATTAATTCATTAATTTTAGTATTTACTTCAAAATAAAAGCTCATGGGTGTAGGCATTGGATAGATAGATGTTTGGTTAGCTAACAGGAAACTGAGAGTATGCATAAATGAGTAATTTTCTGGTTGGCAGGATGTAACGGGTGGTGTGCCACAGGGATCAGTGCAGGGGCCTCAACTTTTCACAAATTACTTAAATGACTTGGCGGAAAAGATTATTGGTATGGTTGCTAAATTTGCTGAAGACACAAAGATAGGTAGGAAAGTAAGTTGTAAATAGGACATAAGGAGGCTGCAATGGGAGATAGAGAGGTTAAGTGAGTGAGCAAAGGTCTGACAAATTCAGTATAATGTGGAAAAATGTTCATTTGTCCATTTTGGAAGGAAGAATAAAAAATAAGCTTATTTAAATGGGGAGAGATTGCAGAGCTCTGAGTTGCAGCGGAACCTGGGTGCCCCAGTGCAGGAATTGCAAAAGGTTAGTATGTAGGTACAGTGAGTAATTCAGAATTCAAATAGAGTGTTATCATTCATTGTGGAGGGAATGGAATAGAAAAGTAAGGAGGTTATGTTTAATTTGTGCAGGATACCAGTGAGGCCACATCTGGAGTACTGTGTCCAGGGTTGGTCTCTTTATTTAACATAGAACATTGAAATACAGCACAGAAGGAAGGCTATAAATGCATTTGAGGCAATTCGGAGAAGATTTACTGGATTAATACTGGAATGAGCGGGTTGTTTTATGAGGAAAGTCTGGACAGGCTGGACTTGTATCTGCTGGAGTTTAGAAAAGTAAGAGGTAACTTGATTGAAATATATCAGATCTTGAGAGCGCTTGACCAGGTGAATGTGAGAAGGATGTTTCCTCTTGTCAGTGAATCTAAAACTAGAGTAAGGGGTCACTTACAGCAGAAATAAGAACATAAGAACTGGGAGCAGGAGTAGGCCATCTGGCCCCTCGAGCCTGCTCAACCATTCAATGAGATCATGGCTGATCTTTTGTGGACTCAGCTCCACTTTCTGGCCCGAACACCATAACCCTTAATCCCTTTATTCTTCAAAAAACTAATTATTTATGTCAGAGAGTCATGAGTCTTTGGAATTCTCTTCCTCAAAAGGCAGTGGAAGCAGAGTCTTTGAATATCATTGAAGCAGAGCTCTATAGATTTTTGATAAGCAAGGGAGTGAAAGATTATCATGGGTAAGTCAGAATATGGATCAGTCACAATCTTATTAAATGGCACAGGCTTGAGGGGCTGAGTGGCCTCCTTCTGCTCTTAATTTGTTTATTATATATGTTCACATGTACCCTCCCAGGGGAGCCAGGTACACCCCAATGAAATGTTGATCATGTTGGGTTGGACAAAACTGACATTGAACTTACCGCTGCTTACTAAAGTAGATGGAGATCTTGTCCCCAGGTGAGTGCCATTGCATTCCTGGTTCAGCTCTGACCTTCATGCGTGATAGTTTGCATTCCTGCTCCTCTCTGATGATCTTTTCAGAGGACAGAGACTCCTTGGACTGACCAAAATGTGCAGCTGAAAACATAAAGAAAAGGTTTTAAAAATTGTTGCTCCCAAACTCAGTCTTCCTTTCCACCCTTTAATATTAAATAAAAACTCCAGTAGAATGTACAAGCATAATCTCTCTGAGACTCGCACTGCTCCAATAAGCCGATGCTGTTGAAGTGTGTTTCTATTACTCTATCAATTTCATTGAACAATTATACCCCTTTTCCCTAGAATCCCTACAGGGCAGAAGGAGGTCATTTGGCCCATCGAGTCTGCACTGACTCTCTGAAAGAGCACCCTACCTCGGGCCAGTACCCAGCCCTATCCCCGTAACCCCACCCAACCTGCACACCTTTTAATACCACCCTTCAAATACCCCTCAACCTCTTAAACTCAAGGGAATACAAGCTAACTTTATGCTGTCTTTCGTCATAATTTAATCTTTTGTGCCTGGATGTTATTATGCTCTCAGCACTGGATAAGTCACATCCCAAAATGGAAACTGACTTTTTAGACCCATAGCTTTTATTCTTTTGAGAAACCATGGAGGGCAGTTACTGAATAGATTTACTGGTGAACTTTTATCAAAAAAATAAACTATTTATGAAACAGGAAATTTGAACGATATGACACTCAACAAAAGGGTTGGAAAGATTTCAATGCAAACACCAGTAAATGAGTCAAATTAGACGATACCTTAACCCCAACTCTACCTTCACAGAAACATACAAATTCGCAAAAGTAACAATTTACAATATCTATCTTATCTTCTAGTATTCACGGTAAGTATGCAGTACAGTGGGCGGCCCAATGGTTATCACTGCTGCCCCACGGCGCTGAGGAGCCGAGTTCAATCCCGGCCCCGGGTCACTGTCCGTGTGGAGTTTGCACATTCTCCCCGTGTCTGCATGGGTTTCGCCCCCACAACCCAAAGATGTACAGGTTAAGTGGATTGGCCACGCTAAACTGCCCCTTAATTGGAAAAAAATAATTGGGTACTCTAAATTTTTTTTTTCAAAAAAGGAAATGAATGGCTGCCATGTTAGGTAGAACCTCGACTGAGCCCCTAATGGTGTCCTTGACCTTCTCCAAATGTAAGAACGACATGAGGTCATCCAAGCAAGTCGAGACACTGGCTGGAGCAGAAGATCCCCCCTTAATTAGAATAAATTTTAAAAAGTTATGCTATATATGTAAACCAATAGACAATGTCGGACACACCACACTCCAAAACCAAGGGCTGAATTTTCCCCAAAATGTGTCAGGTTCAATCAGAAAAGCGGTGTGTTTCTCCCCAGACAAACAGACGGGTTTCCTGACCAGATCTTCCCACACTTTGCCATTTTTAAAAAAGGGGTGCGTGTTTTGAGCTATCAATGGGGGCCTAAAACACGTTGGCAAGTCCGGCTTCACAGAGATCGGGGTGCCCCAAACTCACAGTGAAAGTAAAGCCCCCCCCAACCCCAGATCATTGGCATTGGGGCCCTCCCAATTGCCCTTTCAGGCACCCCCCCAGCACTGCCCCGTGCCATGTCCCAACTACCCAGGGGATACAATGGCCTCCTAGTCCCGCACCCCCGGTCTTGGTCATCACGTCTGGTCTCCATTTTTAGAGCCCAGCAGTGACACCTGCTGGCACCAAGCTGGAACAGCACGTTTTGGAAGATTAAGCCGATTTCGAATATTAAAATATATTCAAATGAATGGTCATAGATTATAGATCATAGAATTTACAGTGCAGAAGGAGGCCATTTGGCCCATCAAGTCTGCACCGGCTCTTACAAAGAGCACCCGACTCAAGCCCATGTATCTACCCCGTCCTCGTAAACCAGCAATCCACACTTAACATTTTTGGACACTAAGGGGCAATTTAGCATGGCCAATCCACCTAACCCACACATCTTTGGACTGTGGGAAGTTACCAGAGCACCTAGAGGAAACCCACGCAGACACTGAGAGAACGTGCAGACTCCGCACAGACAGTGACCATGCAGGGAATCGAACCTGGGACCCTGTAGCTGTGAAGCACCTGTGCTAACCACTATGCTACCGTGCTGCCCTAATCAGGTTCCCTCCCAGCCAACTACATCGGCCGGGAGGGCCCGGGAACGTGATGAACTGTTTTGCGCTGGCATAAATCCCGTTTCAGGCCTCTCCTTGAATTATCTTGACAGGAGGCTGAAAATTACCCCCGCCACAGTGAGAGATACCAAAGCAGATTTTACGGATTTCTCATCAAACTGCACACTATGCCCCCCACCCCGCCCACCCTAACGCTTGTTACGCCACGAGCCAACCGATCTCACTGCCTTTCTCACAAGGGCTTGAAGATCTCCTCTTGGAATTCTCTGCAAAATGACACTTTAACTCAGATATCTTCAACAAGGTTCCAGCTCTCTTTCTGATGTTCCTTTCCCCTGGATGACTACATGCATTCAAGCTTCACCTTCCAGATGTTTGGCAGTGCCCAGCAGAATTACACTGCTCCAAAGGCCACAGGAAGGAGTCACCAACTTTCAGCTGCCTCCTCAGATCTTTTGGCGACACTTAAGCTGACTCTGCTCCAAGTCTGCTTCCCAGAGCGCTGTCTCTTTCATTTGGAGTCTTTTTCTCTGCTCTTTACTTTTAACTTCACTTTACAGGACCTGTTTCAGATTCCTGTCCTTGTCCCTTACTGTCTTCTCGGTACCTTGTTCTGTCTGCGATGAATGTAGGAGTTTCAGATATATTGTATTCAATGTATTTGGTGCAGTAAGAGTTACAGCCTGGGTTAGTGTGTGACTGCTGCAGTCATGTTTTAAAATTCCTGGTTTGAAAGGGATCTGGGCATTTTTGAGGATATATGTGCAATTAAAGCATCATAAAAGTATGGGTCATAATTTATTCCAGCGCTGGATATTGTTTGCCGAAGTTGGATTGATGAAGTTTCATTTATAGATGAAGAGTTCCCTTGGGGTAGACAATTCGAGACATTGGCCGGAATTCACTGGCCACCAGGTTTCTCCATTCCAACAGCAGCACACCTCCGCTTGCGGGATTTCTAACAGCGTGGGGTGGTTTCAATAGAAATCGCATTGACAAATGGCGGGAGTAGAGAATCATGCTGCCAGCGAATGGCACACTGGCAAAGAACAAGCGGCTGGGATTCCGGAGAATCCAGCCCATTGTGTTTAGTTTTAGAAAGATGATGTAGTGCATGGGAGGAGCCGGGGTCTGAAGCAGTCGGGTGTTGAGGCTGCAGTTTAAGAAATTCCGCTTTGGTTGGAAGGTGAGCTGAGAAGCAGTTCCTGAAGAATATAGCCAGAGATTGTGCATTATTCTGACAGGTTATTAGGTCTCTCAAGCAGTCTCAGGGGATCTCTCTCTCTCAAAATGGGTCATCCAAGACATCTCTTTATAGCAAGTATTCCTGGGTCTGTTAACTATATTTAAAAGTGGATTTTGAGCTGAGATGGATTTTGTTTAAGTGGAAATAAAGATGGGCAGCACGGTGGCGCAGTGGGTTAGCCCTGCAGCCTCACGGCGCCGAGGTCCCAGGTTCGATCCCGGCTCTGGGTCACTGTCCGTGTGGAGTTTGCACATTCTCCCCGTGTTTGTGTGGGTTTCGCCCCCACAACCCAAAGATGTGCAGGCTAGGTGGATTGGCCACGCTAAATTGCCTCTTAATTGAAAAATGAATTGGATAATCTAAATTTATTTTTAAAAAAGAAAAAAAAAGATAGCAGTTAGTGTTTCATGTTATTGTTAAGCATTGTTTAACTGGTAATTGTAATTTATTATTTCTCTGAAACCAAGTGACAGATGTCACCAAAACCAACTTCCATGGATTTCTCAATTCCCTCCAGATGCTTGTCACACTGTGAGCTCACTGGTCTCACTAGAACTCTGTCTTCCACACAAGAGTTTCCAATCTCTGCTCTCGAAGAACATGCTTTGGAATCTTTTCCCAAACTATGCTTTCTCTTGGATGCCTTCACCAAGGATTCACCATCCAGGTTTTCAACCTCTCCTTTCGGTATTCCTCTGCCCTGGATCACCCCATGCATTCAAGCTTCCACACCATCTCTCAGCTATCCACCACATCAACAGAACACGACTGCTTCATGGGCAGTATTAAGGGGTCACCAACTTGTTCATCACCTCATATATCTGCCTTCTCGCAAGCCCACATCCCCAGGCCTGCAATTTGCAGCCCTTTCTTTAACTGCGAGTCTCTCTCTTGGCTCCTTACTTTAATTTCCTTGGACTTTATAGTCTTTCTGAGACTTTTCTCTGTACCATTCTCTGGTTTCTGGGACTTCCTGTTCTTCAGCTTCGGACTGGCTTTCTGTCCCTGTGCATTGTCCTGCCTACTCTAGCAGTGCCTATGGAATTATGCCCATCCCTAATTCCCCTTGAGAAGGTGGTGGTGAGTTGTCTTCTTGAATTGCACAGTTCATGTGGTGTAAGTACAGCCATGGTGATAGGAAGGGAGTTTCAGGATTTTGACCCAACACCAGTGAAGGAACGGCGATATAGTTCCAAGGGTTGTAACTGACTTTACAGAATCAAAGACTTGGAGGAGAACTACCAGGTTGTGGTGTTCCCATGTGTCTGCTACCCTTGTCCTTCTCGATGGCAGTGGCCATGGATTTGGAAGTTTCTGTCTGAGGAGCCTTGGTGAGTTGCTGCAGTGTTTCTTGTAGATGGTACACGTTGTTGCTACTGTGCACGCACAGCGGAGTGAGTAAATGTTTGTGGGTGGGATGCCAATCACGTGGGCTTCTTTGTCCTGGGTGGTGAAAAGTTTCTTCAGTGTTGTTGGAGTTGCACTCATCCAGGCAAAGGAACAGTATTCCACTAAACATGACTTGTGGACAGGTTTTGCGGAGTCGGGAGGTGAGTTACCCACTGCAGGATTCCTAGCCTCTTGCAGCCACAGTATTTACATGGCTAGTCCAGTTCAGTTCCGAATCAACGGTAACCCCCAGGATGTTGACAGAGAGGAAATTAAGTGATAGTAAAGTCATTGAATGTAATTTGCCACATGTCAGCCCTAGCCTGGATATTGCCCAGGTCTTGCTGCATTTGGACATGGACTCCCTCAGTGTCTGCGGAGTCGCGAATGGTGCTGAACATTGTGCAGTCATCAGTGATCATCCCCACTTTTGATCTTATGATGGAAGGAAGATCACTGATAAAGCAGCTGAAGATGGTTGGGTTTCGGCCATGATCCTGCGCATCTCCTGCACTGATGTCCAGGGACTGAGATGACTGACCTCCTACAACCGCAATCTTTTTCCTTTGTGACTCCAACAAGTGGAGCTTTTCCCCGATTCCCATTGACTCCAGTTTTGCGAGGGCTCCTTGATGTCACAGTCAGTTGATGCTGCCTTGATGTCAATGAAATGAAATGAAAATCGCTTATTGTCACGAGTAGGCTTCAAATGAAGTTACTGTGAAAAGCCCCTAGTCGCCACATTCCGGCGCCTGTTCGGGGAGGCTGTTATGGGAATTGAACCGTGCCTCTGGCCTGCTTTCAAAGCCAGCGAATTAGCCCTGTGCTAAACAGCCACGTCGCTCTCATCTCACCTCTGGAATTGAGCTGTTTTGTTCATGTTTGAACCAAGGCTGCAATGCGGTCAGGAGCTGAGGAACCTGAACTGAAATTTGATGAAGATTATGATTCCATTTTCTTACAATTAGCATTGGAATGAGTTCAGGTAATGTACGGAACCTTGTAGAACCTGTAACTGAAGGAAAATCCCATGCCTGTGGTTGGGGTACATGACGCTGTCAGTACAACTATGGGTTCTGATTGGTAGTGGTTCCCTGGCGAAGGCTGTGGCTCATAGTAACTCAGGTTTCTGCAGCTTCTGGGTCTCTGCTGATCTGAACCAGCTGAGCCCTTCAGGCGCGGAGCCTGCCACCTTCTGGACTGTGTGGGCTTGTACAACACGTGGTGCAGTTCCACAATGAACCATTGAACTGCAAAGTGTTGATATGAATAATTCATCAGCAGATTAACGTTTAATTCAATGTGATGTAATTAGGTCATTTACTGATAAACACATACTATGGCCTCTGGGGCTTAAAGGCCTGGCCTGCTCCATATCTCACTCCAATGTTTTCTTTTGCAGTACAGCTTAACAATGCAAAATGCAACGTATACACTCCGGGAAACATTTATCCAGCTGCATGAGAGGGGAGATCCCCACTCGGGCTGTTTGTGCAAGGAGAAGCTTGCTGTGTGATCAGCACACATTCCCTTTAAATCTTATCTGGCTGAGGGACTGGATCGGCCCTGACCTGCTGGATGTGTACGAGAACACGCTTCTGGCCAGGAGCACGTCAGAATCCACGAGGAAAGGCGTCATCATCTCCATTGACAAACGGAAGGGGGAAAGGGAATAATTTAGAAATTGGCGACCCATTTCACGATTGAATGTGGACTGTAAAATTCTGTCCAAGGTCATCACCAATTGGGTCAGGTCGGCTCTGGAGTTGGTGATTCACCCTGACCAGACCTGTGCTGTACACAACAGAAAGGTCTCTGATAGCCTCACGCTACTCAGTGATATGATCACCTATATGTGGTACAGGGGTGTGAATACCTTCAGCCTGGACCATGTGGAGGCCTTTGACAGAATATTGTGCACCCACATGATGGATGTGTTCTCCAAACTAGGGTTTGGGGAAAGATCCACAATTGTATCCAACTGCTCGAACAAACATCATTCGTGCAGTTTCAATCACCGAGTGGGAATCGGAAACCTTTCCAATTAAATCTTATGGTCCTTGTGGATTCTGACATGCGGCACGGTGGTTAGCACTGTTGCTTCACAGCTCCAGGGTCCCAGGTTCAATTCCCGGCTTGGGTCACTGTCTGTGCGGAGTCTGCACGTTCTCCCCGTGTCTGCGTGGGTTTCCTCCGGGTGCTCCGGTTTCCTCCCACAAGACCCGAAAGACGTGCTGTTAGGTGAATTGGACATTCTGAATTCACCCCGTCCCCAATGTTGTGAAGGATGGGTCTGGCCATGCGGCCTCAGAACGCTCCATTTAGCTGGACTGTGCAGGACCACCTGTCCCTTGTAGAATTATGGATGTAGAGAACTCTTTGACCACAAGTTAATCAGGCAGTGGTTGCACATAATGCCCCAGAGGTCCTTTGGGAAAAGGAGATGGTGGATCTTGCCAGATGGTTCCCTGAGCAAACCATCAAGGTGATTTGGCTGCATACCTCATCACCACAACATTCAAACAGGCACCAAAACCTAGCTTCGCTGATAGTGAGAAAGGCCTTTGTGTCAGATCGTTCCTACCCGCCCGGAATCTCACCCCATCTGCACGCTGCCCTCGAGGTGACTGGGGTGAGGAAGAGACTGTTGTCCACCTCCTGTGGAATGTGCTTTTGCAAAGAAGGCCTGGAGTAGGATGAGGTGTTTTTTGTCGAGGTCCATCCCGAGCTGCTCCGTGAGGGAAGGCTCTGTGCTCTCCGGGTTCTTCCCAGGAACGCACACCGAGACAAACATTAGCTGTTGCAAGAGGATCATTAACTCGGAAATTGGTCTTCGAATGCAAAGTGTTGTCCTGACCAAGTGTTACAAACTGACACATTCCAAAGCCCAGGACCAAGCTCTAAGGAATGCACTAAAGCTTGGGGCAGCCGCCGCAAAGGGTCAATGGGGGAAGGTCACTGACTAAGACCTTTTGGCCATAGCGAACTGAGGGGCTGGGAATTGTATAGAGCACCCGCTGTATGACTCACAGGGGCTGATTTAGCACAGTGGACTAAATCGCTGGCTTTTAAAGCAGACCCAGGCAGGCAAGCAGCGCGGGTTCAATTCCCTTATCAGCCTCCCTGAACAGGCGCCGGAATGTGGCGACTAGAGGCTTTTCACAGTAACTTCATTTGAAGCCTACTTGTGATAATAAGCAATTTTCATTTCATTTCATTGAAGGGCAGCACGGTGGCGCAGTGGTTAGCATTGCTGCCTCACGGCGCTGAGGTGCCGGGTTTGATCCTGGTCCCGGGTCACTGCCTGTGTGGAGTTTGCACATTTTCTCCGTGTCTGCGTGGGTTTCACCCCCACAACCCAAAGATGTGCAGGGTAGGTGGATTGGCCACGCTAAATTGCCCCTTAATTGGGAAAAAAATAATTGGGTACTCTAAATTTATTTTAAAAAAGATTCACGTAGAATGTACACAGTGAATATTACACATATCACAATTGTATCGCAGCACCTCAGAGTGCAACCAGATCCAGATAGACAACATAATTACTGTCGCACAATTTGTAATGACCATTTTGGAATATCTGTAACGTTTCTTTGACTGTATTGAAACACCTCAAGATGCAACACGATGTACGCAGAAAACCTGAAAACACTGATACTGTATCAGTGTTGTACGGTCTGGTGTATCAGTGTTGTACGGTCTGGTGTATCAGTGTTGTACGGTCTGGTGTATCAGTGTTGTGCGGTCTGGTGTATCAGTGTTGTATGGTCTGGTGTATCAGTGTTGTACGGTCTGATGTATCAGTGTTGTACGGTCTGGTGTATCAGTGTTGTATGGTCTGGTGTATCAGTGTTGTGCGGTCTGGTGTATCAGTGTTGTGCGGTCTGGTGTATCAGTGTTGTACGGTCTGGTGTATCAGTGTTGTACGGTCTGGTGTATCAGTGTTGTACGATCTGGTGTATCAGTGTTGTACGGTCTGGTGTATCATAAGAACATAAGAACTAGGAGCAGGAGTAGGCCATCTGGCCCCTCGAGCCTGCTCCGCCATTCAATTAGATCATGGCTGATCTTTTGTGGACTCAGCTCCACTTTCCGGCCAGAACACCATAACCCTTAATCCCTTTATTCTTCAAAAAACTATCTATCTTTACCTTAAAAACATGTAATGAAGGAACCTCAACTGCTTCACTGGGCAAGGAATTCCATAGATTCACAACCCTTTGTGTGAAGAAGTTCCTCCTAAACTCAGTCCTAAATCTACTTCCCCTTATTTTGAGGCTATGCCCCCTAGTTCTGCTGTCACCCGCCAGTGGAAACAACCTGCCCGCATCTATCCTATCTATTCCCTTCATAATTTTAAATGTTTCTATAAGATCCCCCCTCATCCTTCTAAATTCCAAAGAGTACAGTCCCAGTCTACTCAACCTCTCCTCATAATCCAACCCCTTCAGCTCTGGGATTAACCTAGTGAATCTCCTCTGCACACCCTCCAGCGCCAGTACGTCCTTTCTCAAGTAAGGAGACCAAAACTGAACACAATACTCCAGGTGTGGCCGCACTAACACCTTATACAATTGCAACATAACCTCCCTAGTCTTAAACTCCATCCCTCTAGCAATGAAGGACAAAATTCCATTTGCCTTCTTAATCACCTGTTGCACTTGTAAACCAACCTTCTGTGACTCATGCACTAGCACACCCAAGTCTCTCTGAACAGCGGCATGCTTTAATATTTTATCGTTTGAATAATAATCCCGTTTGCTGTTATTCCTACCAAAATGGATAACCTCACATTTGTCAACATTGTATTCCATCTGCCAGACCCGAGCCCATTCACTTAACCTATCCAAATCCCTCTGCAGACTTCCAGTATCCTCTGCACTTTTCGCTTTACCACTCGTATCAGTGTTGTGCGGTCTGATGTAACAGTGTTATATGGTCTGGTGTTTCAGTGTTCTACGTCTGATGTAACAGTGTTATATGGTCTGGTGTATCAGTGTTCTACGGTCTGATGTAACAGTGTTATATGGTCTGGTGTATCAGTGTTGTACGGTCTGATGTAACAGTGTTATATGGTCTGGTGTTTCAGTGTTCTACGTCTGATGTAACAGTGTTATATGGTCTGGTGTATCAGTGTTCTACGGTCTGATGTAACAGTGTTATATGGTCTGGTGTTTCAGTGTTCTACGTCTGATGTAACAGTGTTATATGGTCTGGTGTTTCAGTGTTCTACGTCTGATGTAACAGTGTTATATGGTTTGGTGTATCAGTGTTCTACGGTCTGATGTAACAGTGTTATACGGTCTGGTGTATCAGTGTAGTATAGTCTCTGGTAACAGTGTTGCACTCATTCCATCAACTTGTCTATGTTCTTTTGAGGTTCTAAACTGTCCTCCTCATAGTTCACAATGCTTCAAAGTTTTGTATTGTCCACAAAATGTGCACACCATGGTCTAGATCATTAATTTATATCAGGAAGAGCAAAGGTCCCAATATCAACCCTTGGGAACTCCACCAAAAGTCTTCATTTAGCCCCAAAAACATCCATGAACCAATACTCTCTGATCAGCCAGCTTTACAAGTCTGTTGTGCGGCACTATATCAAATACCTTTTAGAAGTTGACTTGTTAACAATGACTGATTTAACTGATGAACACTTTAGTGATAAATCTGCAGGATAATTTAGAGTCCCACCCAGACCAGGCAGCTGTGTTTTTTTCTGTTGGGTGAATTCAGCACTGTATCTGTGTGATCTATATTCTGGGGAGCCTAGAGTATCTCACCTTCACAATCCATCGTGAAGCAGGGGAGTAGACTGGGACAGACATCCTCCAGTGCAGAACAGAAGGAAGAAAATGCGTGGGGACCTTTCAAACAAAGTTTGTCCACAAAGGTTTCTGCCTGTTGGCCTCTACACTGCTGGGACACGATTTCCTGGTATTCTGCCAGGGAGAATACCTTGCAATTCACCAGGCGCTGTAGAATTTTGCTGATATCCAACTCTCTCCTGATTCTCTCGTGGTGATTTCTCAGCAACCTGATGTTCCTCTGTTGTACCCACGGTGACTGCTTGATTCTTCTCTCTGGCTTGCTCAGCAAGCGCAGTGTGGTGTCACGGGACATGTAGTCACTGAGAAATGAAATAAAATGTCTTTGTGGGATTTAGGATTCTGCTGATCAGCAAATAAAATGCATACTATTTGGCAGTTGGCAAGAGTGCCATATAGTGAGGTCTGTTTACGATGGATCTCTGACACAAACAAAGGCTGGAGCAGCCAAACACGGTGAGCTCACTCCGGGCTCAATGGGTAAGAGGATTATGACAAGTTCAGGATTTTGAATCATTCTCACCCACCATTAACTGATTAAGTCTGACTCATTGCATCAGGAATCTGCGCTCCTTGGTCAGGCTGACCTGAATCCACTCTTCAGTCTTGGAAAGGGAGGAAGTGGGAAGGGTGAATTTGTTCTCCAATTCTTTACTGTTCTCTTCTAAAGTATCTGTAATACATAATCCGCAGGCACTGACTCTCACTGGGGTACGGATCCCACACGCACTGACTCTCACTGGGGGACGGGTCCCACACACACTGACTTTCACTGGGGTACGGGTCCCACACACACTGACGCTCACTAGGGTACGGGTCCCACACACACTGACTCTCACTGGGGCCCCACACACACTGACTCTCACTGGGGTACGGGTCCTACACACACTGACTCTCACTGGGGTACGGGTCCCACACACACTGACTCTCACTGGGGTACGGGTCCCACACACTGACTCTCACTGGGGTAGGGGTCCCACACACACTGACTCTCACTGGGGTAGGGGTTTCACACACACTGACTCTCACTGGGGTACGGGTCCCACACACACTGACTCTCACTGGGGTACGGGTCCCACACACACTGACTCTCACTGGGATACGGGTCCTACACACACTGACTCTCACTGGGGTACGGGTCCCACACACTGACTCTCACTGGGGTACGGGTCCCACACACACTGACTCTCACTGGGGTACGGGTCCCACACACACTGACTATCACTGGGGTACGGGTCCCACACACACTGACTCTCACTGGGGTACGGGTCCCACGCACACTGACGCTCACTAGGGTATGGGTCCCACACACACTGACTCTCACTGGGGTACGGGTCCCACACACACTGACTCTCACTGGGGTAGGGGTCCCACACACACTGACTCTCACTGGGGTAGGGGTTTCACACACACTGACTCTCACTGGGGTACGGGTCCCACACACACTGACTCTCACTGGGGTACGGGTCCTACACACACTGACTCTCACTGGGGTACGGGTCCCACACACACTGACTCTCACTGGGGTACGGGTCCCACACACACTGACTCTCACTGGGGTACGGGTCCCACACACACTGACTCTCACTGGGGTACGGGTCCCACACACACTGACTCTCACTGGGGTACGGGTCCCACACACACTGACTCTCACTGGGGTACGGGTCCCACACACACTGATTCTCACTGGGGTACGGGCTCCACACACACTGACTCTCACTGGGGTACGGGTCCCACACACACTGACTCTCACTGGGGTACGGAATCCACACACTGACTCTCACTGGGGTACAGACCCACACACACTGACTCTCACTGGGGTACGGGTCCCACACACACTGACTCTCACTGGGGTACGGGTCACACACACTGACTCTCACTGGGGTACGGGTCCCACACACACTGACTCTCACTGGGGTACGGGTCCCTCACACACTGACTATCACTGGGGTACGGGAAATGGTGAATGTAATGCCCCTTTACAAGAAAGGAAGGAGGCTGGTTAGCCTGACTTGTTGGTAAGATTTTAGAGTCCATTGTGCAGGATGAGATTGCAGAGTACTTGGAAGTGCATGGTAAAAAGGGCTCAGTCGTGGGGGTAGCCCGGCCAACCATATGTTCATATGTTTTGGGCATGTCCGAAACTGACGGAATTCAGGCAGGGATTTGCAGATGTTATGTCGGAAGTCCTGGAAGGTAGGGTAACTCCGAGTCCAGAATTAGCAATTTTGGAGTGTCGGAAGATCCAGGGGCAAAGCGGGGGGAAGGAGGCCAATATTCTGGCCTTCTCCTCCCTGGTGGCCCGGAGACGGAATTTGCTGAAATGGATGGACTCGGAGCCCCCGAAATCAGGAGTGTGGGTCAGCGATATGGTAGAGTTTCTCAGTCTGGAGAAAATTAAGTTTGCTCTAAGAGGATCAATACAGGGATTCGCCCGGAGTTGGCAGCCGTTCATCGATTTCTTTAACAAAAACTGAAGGTCAGCAATAAGGGGGGAAAAGGGAAAAAGGAGGTGGGGGGGGAGGAAAATAGGAGGCATGGTGATGTTAAATAAGGACAGAGAATTTAGTATACGGGTAATTGGGGATAGGGCGGGGAAAGTGGGGTACGTGGTTTGTTGTTATTTTAGGGGGTATTTTGTGCATTGACCCGCGCGGTTGTTTTAGAAATGTCAATATGTTAAATTGTGAAAATTACAAATGCTTCAATAAAATATTTTCTAAAAAAAAAGGACTCAGTTAGCATGGCATCGTCAAGGGGAGGTCATGCCTGAAACATCTGTTTGAATTCTTTGAGGAGGTCATAGATGTTTACAGCATGGAAACAGGCCCTTCGGCCCAGCTTGTCCATGCCGTCCAGTTTCTATCATTAAGCTAGTCCCACTTGCTCGCATTTGGCCCATATCCCTCTATACCCACTATGGTAAGTAACTTTTTTAAAGGACAAAATTGTACCTGCCTCTACCTCTGACAGCTCATTCCAGATGCTCACCACCTGCTGTGTGAAGAAATTTCCCCCCTGAACTCTTTTGTATCTCTCCCATCCCACCTTAAACCTATGCCATCTAGTTGTAGACTCCTCTACCTTTGGGAAAAGATGTTGACTATCTACCTTATCTATGGCCCTCATTATTTTATAGACCTCTGTAAGATCACCCCTAAGCCTCCAGGGAAGAAAGTCTCAGTCTATCCAGCCTCAGACCATCAAGTCCTGGTAGCATCTTCGTAAATCTCTTCTGCACTCTTTCTAGTTTAACAAAATCCTTCCAATAATAGGGTGACCAGAACTGAACACAGTATTCCATGTGTGGTCTTACTAATGTCTTGTAGAACTTCAACAAGACGTCCCAACTCATATATTCAATATTCTGACCAATAAAACCTAGCATACTGAATGCCTTCTTCACCACTCTGTCCACCTGCCACTCCACCTTCAAGGAGCTATGAACCTGTCCCCCGAGATCTCTATGCTCTGTAACTCTCCCCAACTCCCCAACATTAACTGAGTAGGTCCTGACCTGATTTGATCTACCAAAATGCATCACCTCACATTTATCCAAATTAAACTCCATCTGCAGGAATGTGGAGACCAGGGGATTTTCACAGTAACTTCATTGCAGCGTTAATGTAAGTCTACTTGTGAAAAATAAAGATTATTATTGTAAACATTAACGATCTGGAAGAAGGAACTGAGGGCATTGTTGTAAAGTTTTCAGATGATGCAAAGATATGTAGAGGGACGGTGTAGCCACCTGGGTTGGCCACTTCCTCACACAAAATGGAAGAACGCAAAGGTTACAGGGAAAAATTCAAAGGTTTCAGGAATAAAAGAATGACTAGGGTAAGAGTAGGGCCAGTCAAGGACAGTGGTGGGAAGTTGTGTGTGGAGGCTGAGGAGATAAGCGAGGTACTAAATGAATACTTTTCGTCAGTATTCACTCAGGAAAAAGATAATATTGTGGAGGAGAATGCTGAGACCCAGGCTATTAGAATAGATGGCATTGAGGTGCGTAGGGAAGAAGTGTTGGCAATTCTGGACAAGGTGAAAATAGATAAGTCCCCGGGGCCGGATGGGATTTATCCTAGGATTCTCTGGGAAGCCAGGGAAGAGATTGCTGAGCCTTTGGCTTTGATTTTTAGGTCATCGTTGGCTACAGGAATAGTGCCAGAGGACTGGAGGATAGCAAATGTGGTCCCTTTGTTCAAGAAGGGGAGTAGAGATAACCCCGGTAATTATAGGCCGGTGAGCCTAACGTCTGTGGTGGGTAAAGTCTTGGAGAGGATTATAAAAGATACGATTTATAATCACCTCGATAGGAATAATATGATTAGGGACAGTCAGCATGGTTTTGTGAAGGGTAGGTCATGCCTCACAAACCTTATCGAGTTCTTTGAGAAGGTGACTGAACAGGTTGACGAGGGTAGAGCAGTTGATGTGGTGTATATGGATTTCAGTAAAGCGTTTGATAAGGTTCCCCACGGTCGGCTATTGCAGAAAATACGGAGGCTGGGGATTGAGGGTGATTTAGAGATGTGGATCAGAAATTGGCTAGTTGAAAGAAGACAGAGAGTGGTAGTTGATGGGAAATGTTCAGAATGGAGTTCAGTTACGAGTGGCGTACCACAAGGATCTGTTCTGGGGCCGTTGCTGTTTGTCATTTTTATAAATGACCTAGAGGAGGGCGCGGAAGGATGGGTGAGTAAATTTGCTGATGACACTAAAGTCGGTGGAGTTGTAGACAGTGCGGAAGGATGTTGCAGGTTACAGAGGGACATAGATAAGCTGCAGAGCTGGGCTGAGAGGTGGCAAATGGAGTTTAATGTGGAGAAGTGTGAGGTGATTCACTTTGGAAAGAATAACAGGAATGCGGAATATTTGGCTAATGGTGAAATTCTTGGTAGTGTGGATGAGCAGAGGGATCTCGGTGTCCATGTACATAGATCCCTGAAAGTTGCCACCCAGGTTGATAGGGTTGTGAAGAAGGCCTATGGTGTGTTGGCCTTTATTGGTAGAGGGATTGAGTTCCGGAGCCATGAGGTCATGTTGCAGTTGTACAAAACTCTAGTACGGCCGCATTTGGAGTATTGCGTACAGTTCTGGTCGCCTCATTATAGGAAGGACGTGGAAGCTTTGGAACGGGTGCAGAGGAGATTTACCAGGATGTTGCCTGGTATGGAGGGAAAATCTTATGAGGAAAGGCTGATGGACTTGAGGTTGTTTTCGTTAGAGAGAAGAAGGTTAAGAGGTGACTTAATAGAGGCATACAAAATGATCAGAGGGTTAGATAGGGTGGACAGCGAGAGACTTCTCCCGCGGATGGAGGTGGCTAGCACGAGGGGACATAGCCTTAAATTGAGGGGTAATAGATATAGGACAGAGGTCAGAGGTGGGTTTTTTACGCAAAGAGTGGTGAGGCCGTGGAATGCCCTACCTGCAACAGTAGTGAACTCGCCAACATTGGGGGCATTTAAAAGTTTATTGGATAAGCATATGGATGATAAGGGCATAGTGTAGGTTAGATGGCCTTTAGATTTTTTCCATGTCGGTGCAACATCGAGGGCCGAAGGGCCTGTACTGCGCTGTATCGTTCTATGTTCTATGTTCTATGTAAAAATGGACATTGGCAAAGAAACAAGCAGTTTGCAGAATCCCCTGTATTCTAGCTGCTACAGAAACCAGACAGAATTGTAACTAACGAGCTGCGCATATTAAGTGAGCGATTCACGGTGATTCCCAGGCACAATGGACACAACAGTTAACTGCAATCGTTACATTCTATAGAAGGTCAGACATCCCGGCGCTAGTGGAGTCTGAGACAAAGGACACCAATAAGGTGGAAGGAACCGCCTGGTGATCGAGGAACAGCCCTGTTATTGGGGAAATTCAAATCAATCGATTGGGAAGAGACCCAATCGATTGCAGGTTTAGAGAGGGTCCGCCCAGAAGGACACAAAGCCCCTGGGACCTATAAAAGTCAGGTCCCAGGACTGATTCTTTCTTCTTGACCAGCCGGCCCTCCCAGCAGAACACCGTTGCAGCAGAAGACCTTGAGAAGGAGAGGCCTGGTCAGCAGCCGCCATCAAGTGTCATACAACGCACGCTACGAGGGTAGACACTTAACATAAGAACTAGGAGCAGGAGTAGGCCATCTGGCCCCTCGAGCCTGCTCCGCCATTCAATTAGATCTTGGCTGATCTTTTGTGGACTCAGCTCCACTTTCCGGCCAGAACACCATAACCCTTAATCCCTTTATTCTTCAAAAAACTATCTATCTTTACCTTAAAAACATTTAATGAAGGAGCCTCAACTGCTTCACTGGGCAAGGAATTCCATAGATTTACAACCCTTTGGGTGAAGAAGTTCCTCCTAAACTCAGTCCTAAATCTACTTCCCCTTATTTTGAGGCTATGTCCCCTAGTTCTGCTGTCACCCGCCAGTGGAAACAACCTGCCCGCATCTATCCTATCTATTCCCTTCATAATTTTAAATGTTTCTATAAGATCCCCCCTCATCCTTCTAAATTCCAACGAGTACAGTCCCAGTCTACTCAACCTCTCCTCATAATCCAACCCCTTCAGCTCTGGGATTAACCTAGTGAATCTCCTCTGCACACCCTCCAGCGCCAGTACGTCCTTTCTCAAGTAAGGAGACCAAAACTGAACACAATACTCCAGGTGTGGCCGCACTAACACCTTATACAATTGCAACATAACCTCCCTAGTCTTAAACTCCATCCCCCTAGCAATGAAGGACAAAATTCCATTTGCCTTCTTAATCACCTGTTGCACTTGTAAACCAACCTTCTGTGACTCATGCACTAGCACACCCAAGTCTCTCTGAACAGCGGCATGCTTTAATATTTTATCGTTTAAATAATAATCCCGTTTGCTGTTATTCCTACCAAAATGGATAACCTCACATTTGTCAACATTGTATTCCATCTGCCAGACCCTAGCCCATTCGCTTAACCTATCCAAATCCCTCTGCAGACTTCCAGTATCCTCTGCACTTTTCGCTTTACCACTCATCTTAGTGTCATCTGCAAACTTGGACACATTGCCCTTGGTCCCCAACTCCAAATCATCTATGTAAATTGTGAACAATTGTGGGCCCAACACGGATCCCTGAGGGACACCACTAGCTACTGATTGCCAACCAGAGAAACACCCATTTATCCCAACTCTTTGCTTTCTATTAATTAACCAATCCTCTATCCATGCTACTACTTTACCCGTAATGCCATGCATCTTTATCTTATGCAGCAACCTTTTGTGTGGCACCTTGTCAAAGGCTTTCTGGAAATCCAGATATACCACATCCATTGGCTCCCCGTTATCTACTGCACTGGTAATGTCCTCAAAAAATTCCACTAAATTAGTTAGGCATGACCTGCCCTTTACGAACCCATGCTGCGTCTGCCCAATGGGACAATTTCTATCCAGATGCCTCGCAATTTCTTCCTTGATGATAGATTCCAGCATCTTCCCTACTACCGAAGTTAGGCTCACTGGCCTATAATTTCCTGCTTTCTGCCTACCTCCTTTTTTAAACAGTGGCGTCACGTTTGCTAATTTCCAATCCACCGGGACCACCCCAGAGTCTAGTGAATTTCGGTAAATTATCACTAGTGCATCTGCAATTTCCCTAGCCATCTCTTTTAGCACTCTGGGATGCATTCCATCAGGGCCAGGAGACTTGTCTACCTTTAGCCCCATTAGCTTGCCCATCACTCCCTCCTTAGTGATAACAATCCTCTCAAGGTCCTCACCTGTCATAGCCTCATTTCTATCAGTCGCTGGCATGTTATTTGTGTCTTCCACTGTGAAGACCGACCCAAAAAACCTGTTCAGTTCCTCAGCCATTTCCTCATCTCCCATTATTAAAACTCCCTTCTCATCCTCTAAAGGACCAATATTTACCTTAGCCACTCTTTTTTGTCTTATATATTTGTAAAAACTTTTACTGTCTGTTTTTATATTCTGAGCAAGTTTACTCTCATACTCTATCTTACTCTTCTTTATAGCTTTTTTAGTAGCTTTCTGTTGCCCCCTAAAGATTTCCCAGTCCTCTAATCTCCCAGCAATCTTTGCCACTTTATATGTTTTTTCCTTCAATTTGATACTCTCCCTTATTTCCTTAGATATCCACGGTCGATTTTCCCTCTTTCGTCCGTCCTTCCTTTTTGTTGGTATAAACCTTTGCTGAGCACTGTGAAAAATCGCTTGGAAGGTTCTCCACTGTTCCTCAACTGTTCCACCATAAAGTCTTAGCTCCCAGTCTACCTTAGCTAGTTCTTCTCTCATCCCCTTGTAATCTCCTTTGTTTAAACACAAAAGACCTCTTTAGTGCACTCAAACTGGAAGCCTGCGGATCCAGGACAAAGCAAGAGGCCATTGTTCCCTGATCCGGCAGTTCCCTTATTCCAGATAAGTATTGGCCTGTTAGTGGTAGGAATAGCCTAGTCTTTTAGTGTTATAGAACATATAGAACAGTACAGCACAGAACAGGCCCTTCGGCCCTCAATGTTGTGCCGAGCCATGATCACCCTACTCAAACCCACGTATCCACCCTATACCCGTAACCCAACAACACCCCCCCCCCCCCCCCCCTTAACCATACTTTTTAGGACACTACGGGCAATTTAGCATGGCCAATCCACCTAACCCGCACATCTTTGGACTGTGGGAGGAAACCGGAGCACCTGGAGGAAACCCACGCACACACGGGGAGGACGTGCAGACTCCGCACAGACAGTGACCCAGCCGGGAATCGAACCTGGGACCCTGGAGCTGTGAAGCATTTATGCTAACCACCATGCTACCGTGCTGCCCCAATATGCATGTTATATGTTATATGCATGAGTAGTAAATAACTGTGTAATAATAAATGTGTCTTGTTTGAACTTACTAACTGGTGTATTGAGTCATTGGTCTGAACTTGAACTTGAATCTTGTGGCAGTATCATAAGGACACCTGGCGACTCTAGAGCTAAGGAATAAAACAGAGCCAGTTGAGTGTAAAGCACACTCACCCAGAACGAGCAACAACGGGTTGCGTTAAGGAAGCAGAAAAGGACCTGGATAGGCTAGGAGAGTGGGCAAAGAAATGGCAGATGGAATACAATGTGGGAAAGTGTGAGGTTAGGCACTTTGGTAGGAAGAGTAGAAACAGAGACTATTTTCTAAATGGGAAAAAACTTTTGGATATCTGAAGCACAAAAGGGACTAGGGAGTCCTAGGATTTTCTAACGGTTAATATGCAGTCAGCAGTTAAGACGACAAATGCAATGTTCGCATTCATGTCAAGAGGGCTAGAATACAAGACCAGGGATGTATGTCTGAGGCTGTATAAGGCTCTGGTCAGTCCCCATTTGGAGTATTGTGAGAAGTGTTGGGCCCCCGTATCTAAGGATGTGCTGGCCTTGGAAAGGGTCCAGAGGAGGTTCACAAGAATGATCCCTGGAATGAAGAACTTGCCGTAGGAGGAACGGGTTGAGGACTCTGGGTCTGTACTTGTTGGAGTTTAGAAGGATGAGAGGGGATCTTATTGAAACTTACAGGCTACTGCGAGGCCTGGATAGAGTGGACGTGGAGAGGATGTTTCCACTTGATGGAAAAACTAGAAGCAGAGGACACAATCTCAGACTAAAGGGACAATCCTTTAAAACAGAGATGAGGAGGAATTTCTTCAGCCAGAGATAGACAGGATGAGAAAATATCAGCCATGATTGAATGGACTTGATGGGCCGAGTGGTCTCGTCACCTCCTCACAAAATTCCATCAAAGCATCTGCTATTCCCCCTCACTTTACACAAGGATGGAGCTGAAAACAGGAACCTTTTCCTTCTGAGCCCGGGTCCAATTGCTCCATATGGTTCTTGCTGCCGTTCAATCATCACCACAGCCCTCAACGGTTAGTCAGCGGGCCCTCAGTGCGGCTGCGCAGTGCCGGGCCCCTCAGTGCGGCTGCGCAGTGCCGGGCCCCTCAGTGCGGCTGCGCAGTGCCGGGCCCCTCCGTGCGGCTGCGCAATGGCCAGCACTGCCCGGGGTACCGGTGCGGCTGCGCAGTGCCGATTCCCTCAGAGCAATGGCGGCCGTGGTTGCTTTCGAGCTGCGCCTGGCTGCGCAAGAAGCGGAGCTCCGGCAGCTCAGAGCCGCCACGGAGCGGCTCCAGCGGGGCACCGAGGAGTTGGTCATCGGCCCGGAGCTGCAGTGCCTCAGAGAGGAGAATGAGAAACTCAAATACCGGCGGCTGCATCTGGAGCGAAGCGTGCGGGCGGAGCTGAGGAGAGGCCGGAGCTCAGCGCAGGGCTCCGGGGTCCAGGTACAGTCCCGGGGCCCGAGTGTAGATACAGACCCGGGGTCCAGACACAGTGCCGGGTTCCAGGCAGCCCCGGGGCCCGGGTCCAGACACAGATCCGGGGTTAGGGGCCAGATACAGACCCGGGGTCCAGACAGCCCCGGGGCCCGGGTCCAGACACAGTCCCGGGGTCCAGATACAGTCCCGGGGTTAGGTGCTCAGGTACAGTCCCGGGGTCCGTGCACAGTCCTGGGCTCCGGGCCCGGGTACAGTCCTGGGGTCCGTGCACAGTCCTGGGCTCCGGGCCCGGGTACAGTCCTGGGGTCCGTGCACAGTCCTGGGCTCCGGGCCCGGGTACAGTCCTGGGGTCCGTGCACAGTCCTGGGCTCCGGGCCCGGGTACAGTCCCGGGGTCCAGATACAGTCCCGGGGTCCAGACACAGTCCCGGGGTTAGGGGCCAGACACAGTCCCGGGGTCCAGACACAGACCCGGGGTCCAGACACAGACCCGGGGTCCAGACACAGACCCGGGGTCCAGACACAGACCTGGGGTCTAGACACAGTCCCGGGGTCCAGACACAGTCCTGGGGTTAGGGGCCAGATACAGACCCGGGGTCCAGGTACAGTCCTGGGGTCCAGGTACAGACCCGGGGTTAGGGGCCAGATACAGACCCGGGGTCCAGACACAGTCCTGGGGTTAGGGGCCAGATACAGACCCGGGGTCCAGGTACAGTCCTGGGGTCCAGGTACAGACCCGGGGTTAGGGGCCAGATACAGACCCGGGGTCCAGATACAGTCCTGGGGCCCGAGTGTAGATACAGACCCGGGTCCAGACACAGTGCCGGGTTCCAGACAGCCCCGGGGCCCGGGTTCAGACACAGTGCCGGGTTCCAGACACAGATCCGGGGTTAGGGGTTAGATACAGACCCGGGTCCAGACACAGTCCCGGGGTCCAGATACAGTCCCGGGGTTAGGTGCTCAGGTACAGTCCCGGGGTCCGTGCACAGTCCTGGGCTCCGGGCCCGGGTACAGTCCTGGGCTCCGGGCCCGGGTACAGTCCTGGGGTCCGTGCACAGTCCTGGGCTCCGGGCCCGGGTACAGTCCTGGGCTCCGTGCACAGTCCTGGGCTCCGGGCCCGGGTACAGTCCTGGGCTCCGGGCCCGGGTACAGTCCTGGGCTCCGTGCACAGTCCTGGGCTCCGGGCCCGGGTACAGTCCTGGGGTCCGTGCACAGTCCTGGGCTCCGGGCCCGGGTACAGTCCTGGGGTCCGTGCACAGTCCCGGGCTCCGGGCCCAGATACAGTCCCGGGGTCCAGATACAGACCCGGGGTCCAAACACAGTCCTGGGGTTAGGGGCTCAGTTACAGTCCTGGGGTCCAGACAATGAAAATCGCTTATTATCACAAGTCAGGCTTCAAATGCAATTACTGTGAAAAGCCCCTAGTCGCCACATTCCGGCGCCTGTTCAGGGAGGCTGGTACGGGATTGGTGATATGTGAGAATAGAGCAATATAAACAGAAAACAATGGAAGGTGTTTTCCTCTTGCATTTTCCAGGAAAACCATCCTCATCCCAAAGGATCATCCCATCTGCAAAGCAGCTGTTGCCCTTTGAGGTTCCTGCTCCTTTGCTGTCACTATTGGAAACGAGCTGGTTCTACCATACGAATTAGGAGGAGGTCTCTCGGCTCCTCGTGCCTGCTCCGCCATTCAATAAGATTGGCTGATTTGCTTGTAACCTCTTGCCAACCCGATAACCTCACCCCCTTGTTTTTCAACAATCTATCGAACTCTGCCGTAAAAATATTAAAAGACTGCTTCCAGTACATTTTGAGGATGGGAGTTCCAAACACTCATTACCTTTTGAGAGAGAGAATCCTGAGCTCTGCCTTAAATGGGCGACCCCTAATTTTTTTTAAATAGTGACCCCGAGTTTTAGATTCTCCCACAAGATGAAATATCTTTTCCACATTCACCCTGTCAGGACCCTCAGGATCTTAGTTCCAATTAGGTTGCTTCTTACTTTTACAATCATACAAATTCGGAGCACTGCCCTCGGCCTTTCACCCCCTTGTTGATCAAGAATCCAAATAGCTCTGCCTTAAAAATATTCAGACTCCTCTTCGTCAAAAGGTAGTGGAAGCAAGTTCCAGAGACTCACTACCCTCAGAAAAGATGATGATGTCACTATTGTTTGAAATGAGTAAAGGTAAAGTCGCCATCGCCCAGGTGAGCATAGGCTCCTTTCCCCTTTGAGGGTGAAAGTTGACAGGTGGTGGTTTAACCTGAGGATCACTAAACCTCAAGTCGAGGACAAGGTTGAGAAGATGGGCCTTCATGAATCACGTTAGCCGATATGGGAATTGAACCCACGCTACTGGCCTTGTTCTGCATCACAAACCAGCTGAGTAAACCCCCTTTTAAAAACAATGACCCTTAGTTCTAGATTCTCTGACAAGAGGAAACATCCTCTCCCCATCCACCCTGACAAGACCCTCTTGATCTTAAAAGGTTTTGATCAAGTTACCTCTTACTCCTCTAACTTGAGTGGATACAAATCTAACCTCTCCACCCTTTCCTAGTAAGACAATCTGCCCGTTCCTGGTATTTGTCTAGTAAAGCTTCTCTGAACGGTTTTTAACAAATTTACATCTTTCCTGGATAAGACGACCAATACTGTACACCCTTCCAGATGTGGTCTCCCCAATGCCTTGGACAACTCAAGCATACTTATGTAATCAATTCTCTTCACAATAAACAACGTCCTAGTAGCTTTCCTAAATACTTGATGTTCCTGTATACTAGCATTTTGTTGTTCATGCAAAAGGACATCCAGATCCGTTTGCAGCTCAGAGCTATGCAATCTGTCTCTTTAGATAATAAGCTTTTCATTTTTTCTTCCAAAATGGACAATTTATATTTTCCCACGTGATATTTCACGTGCCAGATTTCCCCTCTCTTAACCTATGTCCTTTGTAGCCTCCTGACGTCCTGTACACAATTTAGTTTCATGGATATTTTTATGCCGCCATCAAATTTAACAACCAGGGCAGCATGGTGCCACAGTGGTTAGCACGGCACCGAGGTGCCAGGATCGATTCCGGCTCTGGGTCACTGTCCGTGTGGAGTTTACACATTTTCCCCGTGTTTGCGTGGGTTTCGCCCCCACAACCCAAAGATGTGCAGGGTAGGTGGATTGGCCACGCTAAATTGCTCCTTAATTGGAAAAATGAATTGGGTATGCTAAATTTTTAAAAATACATTTAGAGTACCCAATTATTTTTTTCCAATTAAGGGGCAATTTAGTATGGCCAATCCGCCCAGCCTGCACATCTTTGGGTTGTGGGGCTGAAACCCATGCAGACAGGGGGAGAATGTGCAAACTCCACACGGACAGTGACCCAGAGACGGGATCGAACCTGGGACCTCGGCGCCGTGAGGCTGCAGGGCTAACCCACTGCGCCATTGTGCCGCCCAGGTACGCTAAATTTAAAAATAAATTAGCAACCATACCTTCAGTTCTTTAATCCAAGTCATTTATATAAATTGAAAAAAGTTGAGGTCCCAGCAATGATCCCTGTGGCACACCACATCTCATTCTGCCAAATAGAAAAGGACCCATTTATGCCAACTGTTTCCTGTTAGCTAACCAACCTGAAATCCTACACCAAGCTTTTATTTGAATAATAATCTTTATTGTCACAAGTAGGCTTACATTAACACTGCAATGAAATTACTGTGAAAAGCCCCGAGTCGTCACATTCCGGCGCCTGTTCGCGTACACAGAGGGAGAATTCAGAATGTCCAAATTACTGATCAGCACGTCTTTCGGGACTTGTGGAAGGAAACCGGAGCAGCCAGAGGAATCCACGGAGACACAGAGAGAACGTGCAGACTCCACACAGACTGTGACCCAAGCCGGAATCGAACCTGGGACCCTGGAGCTGTGAAGCAGCAGTGCTATCGTGCCGCCCACCTTTGATGTTGTACCTTGCCAAATACCTCCTGGAAGACCAAAACAGTACTTCCACTGGTTCTCCTTTATCCGCAGCACATTCAGCTCCTTCAAAGAATTCCAATAAATTGGTTAAACATGAGTTCCTTGCCACAAAACTGTGTCGACTCCGCCTGATTGCTGTGACTTTTTCCAAGTGCCCTGATCTTTAATATCTTTAGCATCTTTAATAATAAATCTTTGATAATGACTTCTAACATTTTCCCTAGGACAGATGCCAGGCGAACTGGCTTGTGGTTTCCTGCTTTCTATCTTCCCTTTTTGAAAACAGGAGTTGCATTTGTTATTTTCCAATCTAATGGAACCTTCCCCGAATCAGGGAATTTTGGAAAATTAAGACCATTGCACCATCTATCTCAGCCACTTTTAAGATCTGAGGGTGAAGACCAGGGGGTTTGCCAAGTCGCAGACCCAAAAATCTGCCATCAGTTATGGCGTTTAACTGAGCATGAGACCCTACCTGGTCCCGGAACGTTGTGCAAAAGGGCAGAGATGACCATCTACTGAGGTCTTAAATGAGCCTGCAAGCCTTCAACCACATTGAAGAATATTAATATTTAAATGAGCCTGCAAGTCTTCAACCACATTGAAGAATATTAATATTTAAAGAGAGGGGGGGTCTTGTCCATGAATCGGTGTTCGGCTGCAGAAAGTAATTTGGAAGGGAAACCGAATGTTGCCGATTATGGTAAGGGAGATGGAGTATAAAACTTGTTGCAGCTGTGCAGGGCACTGATGAAACTACACCTGGAAAGTACCGGCCCCATTTAAAACAGGATGACCCATCGGCTGCTTTCCCCATTGAGGTGAGAGCTGACTGGTTGTGATTTAACCTGAGAATCACTGGCAAGGGACAGAGTGGGTCTTCATGAATAACCTCAGTTGGTGCAGGAGTTGAACCTGCGCAGCTGGCCTTGTTCTGCATCACAAACTGTCCAGCCCACTGAGCTAAACCAGCTCCTGGAATGGTAAGTAGGATATACATGTATAGGTGGCAGTTCACGAGATTCTGAGGAGGCTTTGGAGGTTCGGTGTTGAGAAAACGTTTCCCCTTGAAGGAATCTGGAACTTGGGGACATAGTTTCAGAGTACGGCATCCCCCATTTGAGGTTAAGGCGAGATTTGTTACAATTCTGTTAATGACCGTTAACATTTAAGAAATATATCCGAACACCCAGTGGTTAACTGATGGAACCACCACAAAAGATTTCACGTTTTTAATATAAAAAACTTTTTTTTTATATCAAAAAGAATTAAACAAAGTAAACTCTTTCTATTCTTTTCCCCACGCATTGTGTTCCCTTATCTTCTGAAACCTTTCATGTTTGTTCACTTTTCCTGCAGTCAACTCACGATATTTCAGCACTGTCTTGAATACACCCTGATTTCTCTTCAGCTGTTTGCCATATTAAAAGATTTCAGATGGATCTTTCCATTAACTTTTGCCTAAGCACTATTTATTTTCAGACCTCGCAGCGCTGGATTTCACAGCTCAGTATAGGCCTCTGTGATTCCTGCGCAATGGCTTAAAGATAAACACCAGGTTAAAGTCCAACAGGTTTGTTTCAAACACGAGCTTTCGGAGCACGGCTCCTTCTTCAGCCGTGCTCCGAAAGCTCGTGTTTGAAACAAACCTGTTGGACTTTAACCTGGTGTTGTAAGACTTCTTACTGTGCTCACCCCAGTCCAACGCCGGCATCTCCACATCATGGCTTAAAGATAAACGCCCTTGCTTTCAAACTACAAGCAAGTTGGTTAAGTCCAGAACTTCAACTGCAGCCAGGTTAATTAACTGCCTTTTACTGAGAGGATTACTGTGATTTCTTCCTTTGGCTTCTAGCTAAACAAATCTTCCAATTGATTTTCCCCTCACCCGCTTAGCCTCAAATTATACCAGCTCCCAATCGCAGTCTGCAACATGGGTGGTACATCTCGCATTTACTGTACTTCAGGTGTAAGTCTGGCTTTATCGCTCGACTTCCAAGGAGCTACAGCTAGATAAGACCCAAAGCTGACCGTTTCTTAACTGCTTTTCCAAACATTAAGCAATCTTGCCAGCTAGCTATGGCCTAACTTAATTCACAGATAACTCAAAGCAAAGCCTCATTGAGCTTTCCCCATCTCCATGGAAACCTGACGCAGCCACCTGTTCCCGGGTAAATGCAAATTAACTAGCTTTTAATTGCAAAGCATGAGGAATTTGTTTGAGGTTGGTTAATCTTTGTCATCATGACCCTAGAGACCAGTGGAGGCTGTGTGATTGAATATATTCAGAACTGAGATAGAAAGATTTTTGATCTGCCAGGACGTTGAGGGTTATGGGTATAGGCAGGAAAGTGGAATTCAATCACAGATTTGTTACGCCGCAGAAGGATGGATTAGCATGGCAAAACTTGGTTCCAACTCCATCTACAAGTTTGCTGACGATACGACCATAGTGGGCCGGATCTCGAATAACGACGAGTCCGAATACAGGAAGGAGATAGAGAACCTAGTGGAGTGGTGCAGCGACAACAATCTCTCCCTTAATGCCAGCAAAACTAAAGAGCTGGTCATCGACTTCAGGAAGCAAAGTACTGTACACACCCCTGTCAGCATCAACGGAGCCGAGGTAGAGATGGTTAGCAGTTTCAAATTCCTGGGGGTGCACATCTCCAAAAATCTATCCTGGTCCACTCATGTCGACGCTATCACCAAGAAAGCACAACAGCGCCTTTACTTCCTCAGGAAACTAAGGAAATTCGGCATGTCCACATTAACCCTTACCAACTTTTACAGATGCACTATAGAGAGCATCCTATCTGGCTGCATCACAGCCTGGTATGGCAACTGCTCGGCCCAGGACCGCAAGGAACTTCAGAGAGTCGTAAATACCGCCCAGTCCATCACACAAACCTGCCTCCCATCCATTGATTCCATCTACACCTCCTGCTGCCGGGGGAAAGCAGGCAGCATAATCAAGGATCCCTCCCACCCGGCTTACTCACTTTTCCAACTTCTTCCATCGGGCAGGAGATACAGAACTCTGAGAACACGGACGAACAGACTCAAAAACAGCTTCTTCCCCACTGTCACCAGACTCCTAAATGACCCTCTTATGGACTGACCTCATTAACACTACACCCTGTAGGCTTCAACCGATGCTGGTGCTTATGTAGTACATTGTATATATTGTGTTCCCCTATTATGTATTCTCATGTATTTTCTTGAATTCTGTTTAATTCCCTTTTCTTCCCATGTACTGAATGATCTGTTGAGCTGCTTGCAGAAAAATACTTTTCATTGTACCTCGGTACACGTGACAATAAACAAATCCAATCCAGGAGGCCGTTTGGTCCATTGCGTATGCACCTGCTCTCCAAGCGAACAATATGACTCCTGCCTTTTCTCTTCATATCGCTGCACACTATTTCTGATCAAAAAATTATTGAATGTCCTCTTGACTGCCTGAATTGAACCTCCCTCCACCATACTTCCAGGCCGTGCATTCCAGATCTGAACCATTCAATGTGTGAAAAAGTTTTTTTTCTCACATTGCATTTGTACATGAGTTAAATCTGCATCTTCCGTAGGTAGGGGGTTGGTAGACGGGCTGGGGGCCCCGATCAGGACCGAAGCAGTACTGGGCGGCCTGAAGGTCATGCAGTCGGGTAAAGCCCCGGGGCCGGACAGATACCCTTTGGAGTTTTATAAAAAGTTCGCCGAGATAGTGGGGCCGGTGCTGGTCAGGGGGTTCAACGAGGCAAGAGACAGAGGGGTCTTACCCCCCGATGATGTCGCAGGCCACTATCTCGCTTATACTGAAACGGGATAAAGGCCCGGAGGCATGTGGGTCCTATAGGCCGATCTCTTTGATTAACGCAGACACTAAGTTACGAGCCAAGATCTTGGAGTCTAGAATTGAGGACTGTGTATCGGACGTGATTGTGGAGGACCAAACCGGGTTTGTAAAGGGCAGGCAACTGGTGGCAAATCTAAGGAGGCTGCTCAATGTGATTATGATGCCCCCGGAGAGTAGGGAGGCAGAGATAGTGGGAGCAATGGATGCCGAAAAGGCTTTCGACTGGGTTGAGTGGGACTATTTATGGGAGGTGCTGAGACATTTTGGTTCGGGGTGGGAATCATTGACTGGGTTAGGCTGCTATATCAGGCCCCAGAGGCTAGTGTGAGGAGGAACAGGACGACATCTGACTACTTCAGACTGCACCGTGGCACTAGACAAGGATGCCCCTTGTCCCCACTGCTGTTTGCGCTTGCTATAGAGCCGCTGGCAATTGCTCTGAGAGCTTCAAGGGAGTGGAAAGGGCTGGTCGGGGGGGGGGGGGGGGAGAGTGGAACATAAAGTCTCGTTACACGCCAATGACCTGCTGTTATGCGTGTCAGACCCAATGGCGAGGATGGACGGAATCATGGAAACCCTGTGGGAATTTGATCAGTTCTCAGGATATAAATTGAACATGGTAAAGAGCGAGATGTGGGTAGTGCAGGTGAGAGGTCAGGAGAGTAGGCTGAGGGGGCTGCCATTCAGGCTGGTAGGGGAAAGCTTCAGATATTTAGGGATACAAGTAGCGCGAGACTGGGTAAGTTGCATAAGCTAAACTTGTCCCGGTTGGTGGAGCAAGTGAGGGATGAGTTCTGGAGATGGGATGCGCTCCCACTGTCATTGGTGGGGAGAGTGCAGATGGTGAAGATGTCGATTCTCCCGAGATTCTTATTCATATTTTGGTGTCTCCCCATTTTCATTCCGTGGTCCTTCTTTAAGAGGCTGGATATAATTATCCTGGGATTTGTTTGGGTGGGAAAGTCCCCACGGGTGAGGACGGTGATGTCAAGAGGAACCGAGGAGAAGGGGGCTGGCATTGACGAACTTTAGCAACTACTACTGGCAGCTAACATAGCCATGGTAAGGAAATGGATGGTGGGTATGGGGTCGGTTTGGGAGCGGATGGAGGCTGCTTCGTGCAGGGGCACCTGTTTGGCAGCCTTGGTTACGGCGCCGCTGCCGCTCCCGCCGGCACGATACTCCACCAACCCTATAGTGGTGGCGGCTCTACGGATCTGGGGCCAGTGGAAGAGGCATATAGGGGAAGTGAGAGCATCGGTTTGGTCCCCAATCTGTGGTAACCACCGATTTGCCCCGGGGAATATGGACGGTGGGTTCCAGTTACGGCGGGGATTGCGAGGATGGGCGATCTGTTCCTGGAAGGGAGCTTCCCGAGCATGAGGGTGTTGGAGGAGATGTTTGGGCTGGCGAGAGGGAATGATTTCAGGTACTTGCAGGTGCGGGATTTCGTACGCAGATTGGTACCATCCTTCCCACGCCTCCCACCAAGGGGGACTCAGGACAGGGTAGTTTCCAGAGGAGAGGGGAGACTCTCCGACATTTATAAAGAACTAATGGGAGCAGAGGAGGCACAGATCGAAGAATTGAAGCTTAAGTGGGAGGAGGAGCTCGGGGGAGATAGAGGACGGCATACGGGCAGACACTTTGAGTAGAGTAAACACGACCGCAACATGTGTCAGGCTCAGTCTGATTCAGTTCAAGGTTGTACATCGGGCCAACATGACGGTGGCCCGGATGAGCAAATTCTTTGGGCTGGAGGACCAGCGAACCATGTACACATGTTCTAAACCAGGGAGGTACTGGCAGGGATTCGCGGACGTCATGTCCCGGGTATTGAAAACTAAGCTAGCAATGAGTCCTGAGGTGGCAATTTTTGGCGTTTCGGAGGACCCAGGAGGAGAAGGAGGCCGACGTCTTGGCCTTTGCTACCCTGGTAGCCGGGCGACAAATACTGTTGGCATGGAGGGACTCAAAGCCCCCGAAGTCTGAAGTATGGCTTTCGGACATGGCGAGCTTTCTCGGGCCGGAGAAAATTAAGTTTGCCTTGAGAGGATCGCTGTCAGGGTTCTCCCGGAGGTGGCAGCCATTCATTGACTTCTTTGCGGAGAATTAATCGTCAGTAGGGGAGGGGGGGTTAGGGTAGTGTAGAGTAGTGGGTTGCTTAGGCAGGTTCTTGCGAGAGGGGAGCCAATGCTTGCATTATGTCTTATTTGCTTTTTGTACACTATGGTATAATATTGCTGTTTTATATGCCAAAAATACCTCAAAATTGTTTATTAAAAAGAAATCTGCGTCTTCCTGTTCTCCATCCTTTCGTGAGTTGAAACGGTTTCTCCCGATCTGTCCACCACCTCATGATTTTGAATATTAACCAAATCTCTTCTTAGCCTTCTCTCCAAGGAGAACAGACCCAATCTTTCCTCAGAACTGAAGTTTCTTATCCCTGGAACCATTCTTGTAAACCATTTCTGCACTCTCTCTCCAACATCCTTCTGAGCATGTGACACTCAGAACTGTAGATAACATTCCAACTGAGGCCTAACAAGGGTCCAGTATAACCTCCTTGCTCTTGTACTCTGTGCCCCTATTAAAGTCCAGGTTACTGATTGCCCCAAGTCACATCAGCAATGTTATTGAATCGTGGAGCAGGCTTGGAAGGCCAACTGGCCGACTTATATTCTGTGAGTCTTGAGTCACATATAGCTTTGATTGAGTAAGGATGACAAATTTCCTTCCATAAGGAACATTAATGAATGTGATGGCATTTTGTGACAATCTGGCAGTTTTATGATCATGACATATGCAAGTTTTAAAAAAATGCACATTTATTTAATTAAATTAAAATTTCCTATCTGATACGTTGGTATTTAAACTTGTATTTCTGGGATTACTCATCTAGTAACATAACCTATTTTGTCGTGCCCTCAAATATTTGTATAAATATTGGACAGTGTCATGCAAGCTCATTGATTAGGGTCAGAGGTCTACCCAGCGAAATCCATTGCCAACTTTCTTCTTTATGTTTAGTTTAAAACCAGCCCCTTATGTTCTGGACAGTTTATCCATTATTTAACCACTCGAGTCAGAGTTTTTCAACCGGAAGTAGTCATCTGCTGTGTGCTGAGAGAGCTGATTCCTGCCTACATCATCTGGCTTGGGGGGGGGGGGGGGGGGGGGGGGGGAGAGTCATAGTTCCTGCTCCCAATTATTACCCAATAATTTATGCTGAAAAATGCACATGTGGCTCATAGGTTTCCCTTTAATATTCTTTTGTAGCTATCGACGATTAATACCTCTAGTTAATGAAACACTGACCAGTGATAACAATATCTGACTATTTACCTTTGGAGTATGGAGCCCAAATGCTCACTTTATTCAGTATTTACATTTTGTTCTGGTTTAACCTGTAGACTGAGGTTGATTCTCAGCAGCTGGATCGGCAGCTCAAGAACAAGAAGGACGAGAACAGTCCAACTGGAGGAGAAGCCAAATCAATAGAGGTATTTATACCAGTACTGGTCTGGGCTGGAAGGGTGGGAGAGGATGGATCAGCCAGGATTTCTGCCCCGGATAACGTGCAAGCGACTCCAGTGGAGCACAGAGTGTGTGGAAATGCTGAGGGGTGATAGGGTGAGGATTGGGCATGCCCATGTTTCATCCAGAGGTGCTGTATTGATTGACGGTGGAAGAATGGCTGCTTGGCTGACCCAGTGAAGGGGAAACTAAGGCTTCCGGAAGGGATTGGGCAGTCGCTTGGGGGAATGACTGAATCCACCCTCCTGGGTGTGGGATGGAGGGGGTCTGACACAGTTGTGCTTGTCTTTTCAGTGGAGCGAGTGGCCACCCTACGTTGAGGAACGTTTCCAACTTTATGAGCGTCTCAAACGGGAGCATGATTCCATGCTCAGTGAGCAGGCTGCACGGGACTCTCGAATTATCACCATCACGCTGCCAAACAACATGCAGATTCGTGGGGAATCATGGAGGACAACACCATATCAGGTCGCTTGTCAAATCAGGTAAATTCACAATAGGTTCCTGTTTCTACTCCAATCCTTGGTGCTCAATATGCAGCATTTTAGAACAGTTCCGGCCACTTAAAGTAATCACATTCCATATTCGGCTTTTGTAAACGTTTCCTGTCCCCCAAACTTCTTACTAATAGTCACTCTCCATATCCACTTACCCCAATGTCACAGTCCACATTTCAAACTTTCCCCCTTCAGCTTATTTTTCCTCAGGATCGCATCCTCCACCTATTCAAACAATCGGCCCACCCTTGACTTCGTCGGGTGCAGTCGATGTACCACTTGCAACTAAACCAGCCCCAGCCTCGCACACGAGGTTGAGGCATTCGCCCTCTGCAGCACCTCACACCACAATCCCTTCCCAACTCCTCCTCCCACTTGGCTTTGGCCCTATCCAGCGATACCCTGTCCTCCAATATCCTCCCATATAACTCCAAGGCAACCCGCCCGCCTCTCCAATCCTCCCACCTGTCAAAATGCTTCAAAAACAGCCACTCAACTCCATGGCCATCACATTGGCCTCTTTTCCACTGTAATGGGCGCGGCTCCATCTGACGAGTCTTCTCCCGCCATCTTGCCTCCCGCTGAGTTCCGCACCACGCTCGACAGTGGATTCTCGCTCATTCCCCCCCCCCCCCGATTCTTTATCCCTGTTTTTTACATCCTTGAAGTACCTCGGACTTTCCTGCAAATCCTCACATAAAACTGTCCCCCGAAGCTGGGTGCAAAGGGCCAAAAAACACCGACTCTGGCAGGAGCCAGCGTGCGTCCTCCGGCTTCATGTCGCCACCGGAAGTCGAACCTCAGTTTTGTATGAATCCAATTGCGGTCTTTGTAAACTGAGAACTGAGGGATGTCACTTGTTTCCAGGTTTTCCGCGTATTTACTGTGCAAAATCAGAATCCCTTGTGTGTTTGGTACATCAGCTATGCAAGTAGGTGCCACAAAAATACTCTGTTGGTTTCCTCCTGACTGTAGCCGAAGATTAGCGGAGAGTTCCATTATTGCCAAGGTGGGTGATGAGTTGTGGGACCTGGATCGGCCGCTGGAAGGAGATACCAGTCTTCAACTGTTAAACTTTGAAGACCCAGCGGCGCGAGCTGTAAGTTACCTGCCACTGTTCAGCTATTTCAGTAATCTCAATGTAATTTAACAAAGTGAAATCATTTCGAAACATGCTATCTTGTACTTCAGCTAATGAATAGGTTTTTACAGCATTAAAGTTAGAAGTTCTCACCTTGTTGCTGTCTTAATGGTGATTACCACGTAGCCAGGGAGGTCGTATTTTGTGTTTTGTCACTAAAGTGGATCGATGTTGAAGGGGATTACCTCTGAAAAGCCACAAATTCTAATTCCAGGCACATTAATTCCTGTCGCTAGAAAGAAATTGCATTATATTATGCACCCAGAAGCACTGAGACATAGAATTTCTAACTATGATTGAATTTAAATTGACGTATTTAGAGCTGGGAGTTGTGTAGTTCGTGGGCTGATAACTGTTTGTCACACAGGTATATTGGCACTCGAGTGCGCACATTCTGGGAGAAGCCATGGAGCGGTATTATGGAGGATGCCTATGTTACGGGCCACCCATAGAGACTGGATTCTATTATGACATGTTCCTGGAAGACAGGTAGAGCTTGTGTTTCTAACCAATTCTTTTTAGAAGCAAAAAACTCATGTTTTTGTGTTTTTTATTGAAGTAAATCTCAGAGTAACTGAAGCAACGAGGTGAGTCTTTTACAGAGATTCTGAGGGCTTTCATGGTGATATCCTCATAGTTGGAAGGTATAGTTACACAACCTGGTAAATGTTGCACCTTCTGTGTGTTTGAGGTGCTTGTCACTGACATCTGGAGGTATGTATCCCTGGTGTCAGGTCTGAAGGGTGATAGCTCTCTAAAATCTGTGCCTGGAGAGAAGGAGGAATATTCGGCTCCTTGTTTCTGGATATGTGTTATTTGGATGAACTGCTATAGCTGGGTTCAGTTCCCTCATTTCTCAACTGGGTTTTGGGCTGTGCTCCTCGTGATATCAAATCTCTGCACCTTTAGCATAAAGAATCAATGTGGGTAAGCAGTACCTCGCAGCTCGGGCCTTGCCTGTTCACTTGCCACCCGCTCCCATCACCTCTACACCTTTCTCCAGACCTCTGCTCTCGTAATTTCCCCACCACTGCCCCTGCCCTCTCACCCTCTTACATGGTTTTTTGTTTCACAGAGGAGTGTCCAGTGACCAGTTTCCTTACCTGGAGAATATCTGTAAGTCGATCATTAAAGACTGTCAGCCATTTGAGAGATTGGAGGTCAGCAAGCAAACTTTGCTTGAAATGTTCAAGGTAATATTCACTATTTGCTGTCCTGTGTTCTGTCTTGATTTATCTCTGAGAATTTGTATGGCCTATTGCTAGGTCCCCAAAGCACTGTTGGTTACTGGAGTGTGAGACAAGTGGCACAGGGCTCTATACATAACAGCTGGGCTTTCCAGTCTATCTCTGTGTGGATGACTGACCAGTCCTCTGGGCACAGATTTTAAATTCCTGAGGGGCTGCAGGCAAGGCTAACCTCTGACCCTAGACCTATGAGGGCCAGGGGCCTAACTTATGTGTAATGACCTTGAGGAGTTGAATGAGAGTAACTTTTGTGGAGGATAGTAATGGGATAGAATCATTCAATCTGAACTCTATCCAGACTGGAGGATAGAGACACCAAGCCCGTCACAGGCTTAAACTTGGGATGGGCAGCAGGCATGAGGCAAAAATTCTGGCTCAAACCTGGAACCCGTTTGCAGAGGCTTGTAGATTTCTTTTTTTAATAAATAATTTTTATTGAAATTTTTGAAAAATGTATCACAACAAAACAATAATAATAACAATAATAAACACCCCCCGGACCCGTAACAACGCATATAACGAGCCCCCTTCAAACCCGATGAACAACAAAATAAATTAAATTATATACCCCCCTGAACCCCCCCCCCCCCCCCCCCCCCCCCCCCCCCCCCCGGGTTGCCGCTGCTGCTGACCTAGTTCCCTATCGTTGAGCCAGAAAGTCGAGGAAAGGCTGCCACAGCCTAAAGAACCCTTGTACCGACCCCCTCAGGGCGAATTTGACCTTCTCCAGCTTAATGAATCCCACCATGTCATTGATCCAGGTCTCCACGCTTTGGGGTCTCGCATCCTTCCACTGTAACAAGATCCTCCGCCGGGCTACTAGGGACGCAAAGGCCAGGACACCGGCCCCTTTCGCCTCCTGCACTCACGGCTCCACCCCAACCCCAAATATCGCGAGTCCCCAGCCTGGCTTGACCCTGGACCCTACCACCCTCGACACCGTCCTCGCCACCCCCTGCCAGAATTCCCCCAGTGCCGGGCATGCCCAAAATATATGGGCATGGTTCGCTGGGCTCCCCGAACACCTAATGCACCTGTCCTCGCCCCCAAAAAACCTGCTCAGCCTCGTCCCGGACATATGAGCCCTGTGCAGTACCTTGAACTGGATGAGGCTAAGCCTCGCACATGAAGAGGAGGAGTTGACCCTCTCCAGGGCGTCCGCCCATGTCCCCACCTCAATCTGCTGGTTTGTAGATTTCTGAGGATGAATCAGCCTAATGGTCTGTTCGTGGATCAGAACTTTGTACATTACTGTCACATTCTGAGGGAGGAATCTGGATTATTCAAATCTTGAATTTTCCTCTCAATTTTTTTTGGGAAAATTTAGAGCGCTCAATTCATTTTATCCAATTAAGGGGCAATTTAGCGTGTCCAATCCACCTAACTTGCACATTTTTGTTGAGGGGGCGAAACCCACGCACATACGGGGAGAATTTGCAAACTCCATACGGACAGTGACCCAGAGCCGGGATCGAACCTGGGACCTCGGCGCCTTAAGGCCGCAGTGCTAACCACTGCGCCACCGTGCTGCCCTTTTCCTCACAATAATAAAAACAAAATTCTTCAGATGCTGGAAATTTGAAATAAAAACAAACTGCTGGATAAACTCAGCAGGTTTGACCAAACCTGGGACATTGGCGCCGTGAGGCAGCAGTGCTATCCACTGCACCACCGTACTGCCCGAGAGAAACAGAGTTAACGTTTCAAGTCCATATGACCCCTTATATGGAACTGAAGTCCTTGTTCACGATTCTCTTACGGTTAACGTACAGGTTCAGTCGGCAGTTGGGAAGGCAAATGCAATGTTAGCATTCATGTCGAGAGGGCTAGAATACAAGAGCAGGGATGTACTTCTGAGGCTGCATAAGGCTCTGGTCAGACCAGATGAGGTCAGCAGGATTAGGCTATTGGGTTGGACGATCAGCCATGACCGTGATGAATGGTGGAGCAGGCTCGAAAGGCCTCTTCCTGCTCCTATCTTCTATGTATGTATCTATGTATGACCCCATTTGGAGTATTGTGAGAAGTTTTGGGCCCGTATCTAAGGAAGGATGTGTTGGCCTTGGAAAGGGTCCAGAGGAGGTTCACAAGAATGATCCCTGGAATGAAGAACTTGCTGTATGAGGAACGGTTGAGGACTCCGGGTCTGTACTCGGAGTTTGGAAGGATGAGGGGGGATCTTATTGAAACTTAGAGAATACTGCGAGGCTTGGATAGAGTGGACGTGGAGGGGATGTTTCCACCTGTAGGAAAAACTAGAAGCAGAAGACACAATCTCAGACTAAAGGGACGATCCTTTAAAACAGAGATTAGGAGGATTTTCTTCAGCCAGAGGGTGGTCAATCTGTGGAATTCTTTGCTGCAGAAGGCTGTGGAGGCCAATTGACTGAGTGTCTTTAAGACAGAGATAGATAGGTTCTTGATTAATAAGGGGATCAGGGGTTATGGGGAGAAGGCAGGAGAATGGGGATGAGAAAATATCAGCCATGATTGAATGGGGAGCAAACTTGATGGGCCGAATAGCCGAATTCTGCTTCAATTTCTTATGATGTGGAGATGCCGACGTTGGACTGGGGTGAGCACAGTAAGAAGTCTTACAACACCAGGTTAAAGTCCTGAGGAAGTTCACCTGAGGAAGGAGCAGTGCTCCGAAAGCTAGTGTTTGAAACAAACCTGTTGGACTTTAACCTGGTGTTGTAAGACTTCTTACTGTGCTCAATTTCTTATGGTCTGGTGTCTTATGGTTGGAGCAGAATAGAAGGTCTGGGATCGGTTGAAGCTAAGGAGCTATTGACAAAGATGGCATAGACACAAGACAAAGTGGGTGTTAATGGTGACATTAAGGACTGCAGAGGTGCTAAATAGTGGCAGAAAGTTAAGATAGCAGAACAAAGCTCAGTGGCAGCAAAACTGAAAACAAGGGACAGGTGGCCTTGTGGGGGAGGGGTGGGATGGTATTGGGGCAACAAGGAAACCCCGCCCAAAAAAGGAGAATCAAGATCGATGAGATTATATGTTATTATTGAATTTTCTCAACTTGTTTTAGCTGTTGACTATTCTCTGTTTTCTTTCTCAGTACAACAAGTTTAAGGTGCGGATATTAAACGAGAAGATTGAGACACTGACCACCACAGTGTACAGGTGAGCAGGAGCTGAGAATTGTACCATCTCTGTTACCAGTTAGGATTTAGGGTTGGGAGTCCGATTAGATTTGATAAATCAATGTCGCAGAATCTGGAATATTTGTGTTTCAGCTGGAAATGCAGGATCTATCTAGGATCCCCATCTGGAAATGTGGGATCTATCCTGGGTTTCCTGGAAATGGAGGATCTATCCTGAATCCCCATCTGGAAATGTGGGATCTATATCTAGACCCGGGTTCAATTCTGGCTTTGGGTGAGTACCTGGATGGAGTCTGCACATTCTCCCTGTGCCTGCGTGGGTTTCCTCCGGGTGCTCCGGTTTCCTCCCACAGTCCAAAGATGTGCAGGTTAGGTGGATTGGCCATGCTAAATTGACCCTTGGTGTCCAAAGATGTGCAGGTTATGGGGATAGGATGGGGGAGTGGGCCTAGGTAGGGTGCTCTTTCAGAGTGTAGGTGCAGACTTATGGGCCAAATGGCCTCCTTATGCACTGTAGGGATTCTATGATTCCTCCGACTGAAAATGTGGGATCTACCGTTTTTTGTGCCCTCAGTGACATCATCCCAGAACACATCAGTTTTCACACGTATGATGAGGACACCCTCCCTCCAGCTCGTCCACTGTCACTAAATTATCAGAATCTTCAACTGCCAGCACTGGATAAGCAAAAAGTCCTCCAGTTAAACTTTGGAAGACCAAAGCCATTGTCTTTGGCCCCCGCTCCAAACTCTGTACCCTCGCCACTGACTCCATCCTTTCTCCTGGTAACTGCCTGAGGCAGAACCAGACTGTTTGAAAAATGAAAAAATGAAAATGGCTTATTGTCACAAGTAGGCTAAAATGAAGTTACTGCGAAAAGCCCCTAGTCGCCACATTCCAGCACCTGTTCGGGGAGGCTGGTACGGGAATTAAACCCGCGCTGCTGGCCTTGTTCTGCTTTACAAGCCAGCTGTTCAGCCCTCTGTGCTAAACCAGCCCCTAACATTACAGTTGGATTGGATTGGATTTGTTTATTGTCACGTGTACCGAGGTCCAGTGAAATTTATTTTTCTGCGAGCAGCTCATTAAGTACATGGGAAGAAAAGGGAATAAAAGAATATTAGTGCCAGAGGACTGGAGGATAGCAAATGTTGTCCCCTTGTACAAGAAGGGAGTAGAGATAACCCCGGTAACTATAGACCAGTGAGCCTTACTTCTGTTGTGGGAAAAGTCTTGGAAAGGTTTATAAAAGATAGGATGTATAATCATCTGGAAAGGAATAATTTGATTAGAGATAGTCAACATGGTTTTGTGAAGGGTAGGTCGTGCCTCACAAACCTCCATTGAGTTCTTCGAGAAGGTGACCAAACAGGTGGATGAGGGTAAAGCAGTTGATGTGGTGTATTTGGATTTAAGTAAAGCGTTTGATAAGGTTCCCCACGGTAGGCTATTGCAGAAAATACAGAGGCAAGGGATTCAGGGTGATTTAGCAGTTTGGATCAGAAATTGGCTAGCTGATGGAAGACAAAGAGTGGTGGTAGATGGGAAATGCTCTGACTGGTGTCCAGTTACTAGTGGTGTGCCACAAGGATCTGTTTTGGGGCCATTGCTGTTTGTCATTTTTATAAATGACCTGGAAGAGGGCGTAGAAGGATGGGTGAGTAAATTTGCAGATCACACTAAAGTCGGTGGAGTTGTGGACAGTGCAGAAGGATGTTACAAGTTACAGAGGGACATAGATAAGCTGCAGAGCTGGGCTGACAGGTGGCAAATGGAGTTTAATGCAGAAAAGTGTGAGGTGATTCATTTTGGAAGGAATAACAGAAGGCAGAGTACTGGGCTAATGGTAAGATTCTTGGTAGTGTGGCCGAGCAGAGAGATCTCGGTGTCCATGTCCATAGATCCCTGAAAGTTGCCACCCAGGTTGAGAGGGTTGTTAAGAAGACGTACGGTGTGTTAGCTTTTATTGGTAGAGGAATTGAGTTTCGGAGCCATGAGGTCGTGTTGCAGTTGTACAAAACTCTGGTGCGGCCGCATTTGGAGTATTGTGTGCAGTTCTGGTCGCCACATTATAGGAAGGATGTGGAAGCATTGGAAAGGGTACAGAGGAGATTTACAAGAATGTTGCCTGGTATGGAGGGAAGATCATATGATAAAAGGCTGAAGGACTTGAGGCTGTTTTCGTTACAGAGAAGAAGGTTAAGAGGGGACTTAACTGAGGCATACAAGATGATCAGAGGATTAAATAGGGTGGACATCGAGAGCCTTTTTCCTCGGATGGTGATGTCCAGCACGAGGGGACATAGCTTTAAATTGAGGGGAGATAGATATAGGACAGATGTCAGAGGTAGGTTCTTTACTCAGAGAGTAGTAAGGGCGTGGAATGCCCTGCCTGCAACAGTAGTGGACTCGCCAACACTAAACGCATTCAAATGGTCATTGGATAGGCATATGGACGATAAGGGAATAGTGTAGAGCGACTTTAGAAGGGTATCACATGACGGTGCAACATCGTGGGCCGAAGGGCCTGTACTGCGCTGTAATGTTCTATGTTCTATACATAATAGGGCAACACAAGATATACAATGTAACTACATAAGCACTGGCATCGGATGAAGCATACAGGGTGTAGTGTTAATGAGGTCAGTCCATAAGTGGGTCATTTAGGAGTCTGGCGACAGTGGGAAAGAAACTGTTTTTGAGTCTGTTCGTGCGTGTTCTCAGACTTCTGTATCTCCTGCTCGATGGAAGAAGTTGGAAGAGTGAGTAAGCCGGGTGGGAGGGATCTTTGATTATGCTGCCCGCTTTCCCCAGGCAGCGGGAGGCGTAGATGGAGTCAATGGATGGGAGGCAGGTTCGTGTGATGGACTGGGCGGTGTTCACGACTCTCTGAAGTTTCTTGCGGTCCTTGGCCGAGCAGTTGCCATACCAGGCTGTGATGCAGCCCAATAGGATGCTTTCTATGGTGCATCTGTAAAGGTTGGTAATGGTTAATGTAGACATGCCGAATTTCCTTCGTTTCCTGACGAAGTACAGGCGCTGTTGTGCTTTCTTGGTGATAGCGTCGACGTGGGTGGACCAGGACAGATTTTTGGAGATGTGCACACCTAGGAATTTGAAACTGCTAACCACCTCCACCTCGGCCCCGTTGATGCTGACAGGGGTGTGTACAGTACTTTGCTTTCTGAAGTCAATGACCAGCTCTTTAGTTTTGCTGGCATTGAGGGATAGATTGTTGTTGCTGCACCACTCCACTAGGTTCTCTATCTCCCTCCTGTATTCGGACTCGTCGTTATTCGAGATCCGGCCCACTATGGTCGTATCGTCAGCAAACTTATAGATGGAGTTGGAACCAAGTTTTGCCACGCAGTCGTGTGTGTACAGGGAGTAGGGTAGGGGGCTAAGTACGCAGCCTTGCGGGGCCCCGGTATTGAGGACTATTGTGGAGGAGGTGTTGTTGTTCATTCTTACTGATTGTGGTCTGTTGGTCAGCAAATCGAGGATCCAGTTGCAGAGTGGAGAGCCAAGTCCTAGGTTTTGGAGCTTTGATATGAGCTTGGCTGGGATTATGGTGTTGTATTTGACCCAAGGTAAGCTTCCGACTACAAATCTGCATCGTCACCAAGACCACCCATTTCCACCACGAACTATGTCACGCTCTGCCACTGCGTCAGCTCATTTGCTGAAATCCTCATCCCTGCCTCCAGGCTTGTCTATTGCAACAGATTGTGGTCGATATTCTATCCTCAGTAAATTTGAAATTATGCCTTTGTCTAAATTCAAGTCCTAATCACCGCGAGCTTAAAAAAAGCATGATGGGGCATTGGCGGCAAAGCACCATTTATTGCCCATCTCTTATTGCCCTTAAAGATGGCTGTGAGCTGCTGCCTTGAAGTGCTGCAGTGTATATATGGTCAGTACACCCACAGCGCTGTTAGGAAGGGAGTTCTAACATTTTCGACCCAGTGGCAGTGAAGAAACATCCAAATCAGGATGGCGTGTGGCTTGGAGGAGAACTTGCAGGTGGTGGTTTTCCCATGTGCCTGCTGCCCTTGACCTTCTAGGTGTTAGAGGATGGCGGGTTTGAAAGTTGTTGAAGGAGACTTGGCAAGTTACAGTGCATCATAGATTTTACATACTACTGCCGCTGTTCATTGGTGGTGCAAGGAGTGAATGGTTAAAGGGGTGAATGGGTTGCTAAGTGGGCGGTTTTGTCATAGTTGTTGGAGCTGCACTCATCCAGGCAAGTGGAGAATATTCTATTATATCCCTGAAAATATCTATACTCATTCCCCTCCTTGTCCTTCTCCCTCCTCCCACCTTCCCCTCGTTCCTCCTGTATTGTGCCCACCCTTCCTCCTCCTCCCTCTGTCCCCTCTTCCCCTTCTGTCCCCCCTTCCCCCTCTGTCCCCCCTTCCCCCTCTGTCGCCTCTTCCCCTTCTGTCCCCCCTTCCCCCTCTGTCCCCCCTTCCCCCTCTGTCGCCTCTTCCCCCTCTGTCGCCTCTTCCCCCTCTGTCGCCTCTTCCCCCTCTGTCGCCTCTTCCCCTTCTGTCCCCCCTTCCCCTTCTGTCCCCTCTTCCCCTTCTGTCCCCTCTTCCCCTTCTGTCCCCTCTTCCCCTTCTGTCCCCTCTTCCCCTTCTGTCCCCTCTTCCCCTTCTGTCCCCTCTTCCCCTTCTGTCCCCTCTTCCCCTTCTGTCCCCTCTTCCCCTTCTGTCCCTCTTCCCCCTCTGTCGCCTCTTCCCCCTCTGTCGCCTCTTCCCCCTCTGTCCCCCCTTCCCCCTCTGTCGCCTCTTCCCCTTCTGTCCCCCCTTCCCCCTCTGTCGCCTCTTCCCCCTCTGTCGCCTCTTCCCCCTCTGTCGCCTCTTCCCCCTCTGTCGCCCCTTCCCCCTCTGTCCCCCCTTCCCCTTCTGTCCCCCCTTCCCCTTCTGTCCCCTCTTCCCCTTCTGTCCCCTCTTCCCCTTCTGTCCCCTCTTCCCCTTCTGTCCCCTCTTCCCCTTCTGTCCCCTCTTCCCCTTCTGTCCCCTCTTCCCCTTCTGTCCCCCCTTCCCCCTCTGTACCCTCTTCCCCTTCTGTACCCTCTTCCCCTTCTGTCCCCTCTTCCCCTTCTGTCTCCTCTTCCCCTTCTGTCCCCTCTTCCCCTTCTGTACCCCCCTCCCCCTCTGTCGCCTCTTTCCCCTCTGTCGCCTCTTCCCCTCTGTCGCCTCTTTCCCCTCTGTCGCCTCTTCCCCTCTGTCGCCTCTTCCCCCTCTGTCGCCTCTTCCCCCTCTGTCGCCTCTTCCCCCTCTGTCGCCTCCTCCCCCTCTGTCCCCTCTTCCCCCTCTGTCGCCTCTTCCCCCTCTGTCGCCTCTTCCCCCTCTGTCGCCTCTTCCCCCTCTGTCGCCTCTTCCCCCTCTGTCGCCTCTTCCCCCTCTGTCGCCTCTTCCCCCTCTGTCGCCTCTTCCCCTCTGTCGCCTCTTCCCCCTCTGTCGCCTCTTCCCCCTCTGTCGCCTCTTCCCCCTCTGTCGCCTCTTCCCCCCTCTGTCGCCTCTTCCCCCTCTGTCGCCTCTTCCCCCTCTGTCGCCTCTTCCCCCTCTGTCGCCTCTTCCCCCTCTGTCGCCTCTTCCCCCTCTGTCGCCTCTTCCCCCTCTGTCGCCTCTTCCCCCTCTGTCGCCTCTTCCCCCTCTGTCGCCTCTTCCCCCTCTGTCGCCTCTTCCCCTCTGTCCCCTCTTCCCCCTCTGTCCCCTCTTCCCCCCTCTGTCCCCTCTGTCCCCTCTTCCCCCTCTGTCCCCTCTTCCCCCTCTGTCCCCTCTTCCCCCTCTGTCCCCTCTTCCCCCTCTGTCGCCTCTTCCCCCTCTTGTCGCCTCTTCCCCCTCTTGTCGCCTCTTCCCCCTCTTGTCGCCTCTTCCCCCTCTTGTCGCCTCTTCCCCCTCTTGTCGCCTCTTCCCCCTCTTGTCGCCTCTTCCCCCTCTTGTCGCCTCTTCCCCCTCTTGTCGCCTCTTCCCCCTCTTGTCGCCTCTTCCCCCTCTTGTCGCCTCTTCCCCCTCTTGTCGCCTCTTCCCCCTCTTGTCGCCTCTTCCCCCTCTTGTCGCCTCTTCCCCCTCTTGTCCCCTCTTCCCCCTCTTGTCCCCTCTTTCCCCTCTTGTCCCCTCTTCCCCCTCTTGTCCCCTCTTCCCCCTCTTGTCCCCTCTTCCCCCTCTTGTCCCCTCTTCCCCCTCTTGTCCCCTCTTCCCCCTCTTGTCCCCTCTGTCCCCTCTTGTCCCCTCTGTCCCCTCTTGTCCCCTCTGTCCCCTCTTCCCCCTCTTCCCCCTCTTCCCCCTCTGTCCCCTCTGTCCCCTCTGTCCCCTCTTCCCCCTCTGTCCCCCCCCCCCCCCCCCCCCCCCCCCCCCCGCCTCCCTCCAGCAGCAACAATACACGGCTGTCAATAGGTCTTTGCCTGAGACTTTGTCACCAATCAGTCAGAAGTATGTGGCTTTGCACAATAAGTTCCCACAGCCATTCTGACAGTGGGGTCGATCACAGGTGACCCTATCTCTTCTGACAGGTGCCCATGCAATTTCCTGTGCAAGTCACTGGGAGATAGAGACAGGTAGACAGCTTTCCCTTCCTAACCTAGCGGCCTAGCGATTGCAGCTTCACAAGCTCTCGGCTGAGATTAGTCAACAGCAGGTCCCTGCTCTAGCTGACCTTGGTCTTGACCCTGCCTCTGATTCACCTGAATCTTACCCTGACTCTGCTGTGTCGTAGGTGTGGCCCATTGATTGATTTGTGCAGTGGACCCCACGTCAGGCACACTGGCAAGATTAAAGCCATGAGAATTTATAAGGTGAGTGAGCGTGTGATCACTTATCTCAGTCCATCACTGGCACTGAATTGATTTTGAAATTGGAGTGGGTTTTATGCAAATAAAAATATGTGTTTTATAAATTTTCAGAAATCCTTGACATACTGGGAAGGAAAGTCCAACATGGAGACTCTGCAGAGAATCTACGGGATCTCATTTCCTGATGACAAGATGCTGAAGGAGTGGGAGCAGTTGCAGGAGGAAGCCAAGAACCAGGACCACAGAAAGATTGGACAGGTCTGGGAAATGTTTGTGTTTTGGAGGTTTCAAGCAAATAGGTGCAGCAAGCTAGTCCATAGTTAAGAGTCACAATTACAGAGAAAAGAGGCAGTAAATCCACATGTAGAGCTTGGACAATGCAAATGTGAGAATGGAGAAGTTAGTTTTGTCCACTGCAAGTTAACAGGCAGTTTTGATATCTGTCCCTTCAACCCAAAGGCCTGCTTCTTTCTGAAGTCAATACAGAAAATCCTGGTAATACTTAACAAATGAGGCAGCATCAGTAAAGAGAGAAAGAGTTAACGTTTTAGCTCTGATCTCTCATCAAAACTGAAAGAAGTTAGAAATATAACATCTTTTAAACAAGCAGGTGGACTTGTTAGGAAGGGGTTAGGAAGGAAAGAATAAAAGGGAAGATCTATGATCGGGTTAATGGAATACACCCACCATCTCTGCAGCCATTTCCGTTAATACCTTGGGGTGCATCCCATTAGATCCTGGAGATTATCAGTTTTTAGTTTTATTCTCATCGGCAATATTTTTTATAACTGATGAAGCTGTTTTTTTTTAAATGGAAAAGAAAGTCTTCAATTCCGAGTGAGCTTTGTCCTGTGTTGCCAGGAAGTCCAGGAAAGGCTAAAGAACCCTTGTACTGATCCCCTCAGGGCAAATTTCACCTTCTCCAATTTGATGAACCCCGCCATGTCATTGACCCAGGCCTCCGCGCTTGGGGGCCTCGCATCCTTCCACTGAAGAAGAATCCTCCGCCGGGCTACTAGGGACGCAAAGGCCAGACCACCGGCCTCTTTCGCCTCCTGCACTCTTGGCTCCACTGCAACCTCAAAAATTGCGAGTCCCCAGCCTGGCTTGACCCTGGGTCCCACCACCCTCGACACCGTCCTTGCCACCCCCTTCCAAAACTTCCCCAGCGCTGGGCATGCCCAAAACATATGGGCGTGGTTCGCTGGGCTCCCCGAGCACCTAGCACACCTGTCTTCTCCCCTGAAAAACCTACTCATCCTCGTCCCAGTCATGTGGGCCCTATGCAGCACCTTGAACTGTATGAGGCTAAGCCTCGCACAGGAAGAGGAGGAATTCACTCTCTCCAGGGCATCCACCCACGTCGTCCCCTCAATCTCCTCACCCAGCTCCTCTATATTTACCCTTCAGTTCCTCCACCGAGGCCTCGTCTAGCTCCTGCATTACCCGGTATATGTTCGAAATCCTCCCTCCTCCAACCCACACCCCCAAGAGCACCCTGTCCCGTACCCCCCGTGGGGGCAGCAAGAGGAACCCCTCCACCTGCTGCCTGGCAAACGCCCTAACCTGCATGTACCGAAACATGTTCCCCGGGGGAGCCCAAACTTCCCCTCTAACTCCCCCAAGCTCGCGAACCGCCCCTCCACAAACAGGTCCCTCAACCTCCTAACCCCTACCCTGTGCCAGCCCAGAAATCCGCCATCAATGCTCCCTGGAACAAACCGATGATTCCCCCGTATCGGGGCCTCCATCGAGCCCCCCACCTCCCCCCTATGCCGTCTCCATTGCCCCCAAATTTTGAGGGTAGCTGCCACCACCGGGCTCGTGGTATACCTCGTTGGGGGGAGCGGCAACGGCGCCGTTACCAGCGCCTCCAGGCTCGTGCCCACACAGGATGCTACCTCCATCCTCTTCCATGCTGCCCCTTCCCCGTCCATTACCCACTTACGCACCATCGCTGCGTTGGCAGCCCAATAGTACCCACATAGGTTGGGCAGCGCCAGCCCCCCCCATCCCTGCCCTGTTCCAAGAACACTTTTCTCACCCTCGGAGTCCCATACGCCCACAGAAATCCCGTAATACTCCTGTTGACTCTCCTAAAAAAGGCCTTCGGGATAAGGATGGGGAGGCAGTGGAACAGGAACAAAAACCTCGGGAGCACCGTCATCTTAACGGACTGCACCCTCATATCCCACCTTTTGAACTCCTCCTCCATCTGCTCCACCAACCTTGTGAGGTTGAGTTTGTGCTGGGCCCCCCAGCTCGCAGCCACCTGGACTCCTAGGTACCTAAGCTCTTTCCTGTCTGCTTCAGTGGGAGCCCACCAATCCCCTCCTCCTGATCCCCCGGGTGCACCACGAACAACTCACTCTTGCCCAGGTTCAGCTTGTACCCAGAGAAGCCCCCAAATTCACTAAGAATCCTCATCACCTCCGGCATCCCCCCCACCGGGTCCGCCACATACAGCAGCAGGTCGTCCGCATAAAGCGACACTCGATGCTTCTCCCCACCACCTCTCCGCACCACCTTCCCAGCTCTATCCGTCACTCCCCTAATCTCCCTGGCCGCGTCCCACTTTCGGAGCTGGTGTGCCAGCATCCTGCTCGCCTTCCCCTCAACACCTTAGCTGGCTTCCTACCCGTCCGGGACTTGGATCAATCCAATGGGGGATCCAGCACCGTGTTGAAGTCCGTCTCTCTCCCCCCCGCCGAGTGCTCCCTGCCCCCCTCCCCTGCCGATTAGCCATAACCCATCCACTGGCCAGCGTCCCCCGCTCGGCCAGTTCCCCACGGCGGCAACACCCCCCCCCCCCCCCCCCCCCCCCCCCCCCAGGCTAGGACCCCTCCTAGCCGCACCCCTCCCTTCGTAGCACTCCCGTGAGCCAGCTAACTTCTGCTGACCCCGGCGACTCCCGCCATACCTCCGACTCCTCCCCATGTGGGACTACACCTCCTCCTTCGCGCCCACCAGCGCCCCCCCCCTCTTGCGCGGGAAAATAACAGCCAGCAACGACTCCGACTCAGCCCCGACTCCGCCCCCATCATCCCACAGCGCAGGAAATCAGAGAAAAGCCCGCACTTTCGCCCTGCCCAACCCCGCCTCCTCTAGGGCAACTCCCATTGGCAGTCCCCCCCACCAGCTCCCCGCACTTCCCGTTTACCTCCCTGCCCGAACCCGTCCACCACACCCATGCAAAAAGACATAACGACATCGCCCCACCCACGCTAAAGCCAACCCACATCTTGCATTAAACAGAGCAAACACAATTACATTATCATACAAAATCCTCCATCTTAGACCCTCAGTTTGAGTCCAGGTTCTCGGCCTGCACAAAGGCCCACGCCTCCTCCGGGGACTCAAAATAATGGTGCCGGTCCTTGTAGGTGACCCACAGACGCGCCGGCTGCAACATGCCAAACTTCGCGCTCCGTCTGTGGAGCACCGCCTTCGTCCGGTTGAACCCGGCCCTCCGCCTCGCCACCTCCGCACTCCAGTCCTGGAAGATCCGCACCTCCGTGTTCTCCCACTTGCTGCTCCGCTCCTTCTTGGCCCACCGGAGCACACACTCACGATCCACGAACCTGTGAAACCGCACCAACACCGCCCGCGGCGGCTCGTTCTGCTTGGGCCTCCTAGCCAGAATTCTGTGGGCCCCCTCCAACTCCAGGGACCCCTGGAAGGACCCAGCTCCCATCAGCGAGTTCAGCACAACAACCACATAGGCCGCCAGGTCCGACCCCTCCAGCCCCTCCGGGAGGCCCAGGATCGGCAAATTCTTCCGCCTCGACCGGTTGTCCAGCTCCTCAAACTGCTCCTGCCATCTTTTATGGAGCGCCTCGTGCATCTCCACCTTCCCCGCGGCAGCCACGGCCTCATCCTCCCTTTCGGAGGCCTGCTGCTGCAGCTCCCGGATCGCAGCCCCCTGGGCTGTCTGAGTCTCCATCAGCTCTCTGGTGGTAGCCTTCAGCGACTCCAGCAGCTCCAACTTCAGCTCCTGGAAGCAGAGCAGCAGAGTCGCCTGCTGCTCCTGCGCCCACTGCCTCAGCTCCTCGAAGGCTCCGCCGGCCGCCATTTTGTTTCTCTTCCCCCGCTTTTCCAGGGGTGCTTCCACCAATCTTCTTCTTACCCCACTCCTGGTCCGGACCATAGGATCATAGGGATCTACTCCAGACACCTTCCCACGTCGGGATTCGTCGACGAAGTTCCGTTGGGGGCCCTGAAAATTAGCGGGAGCTGCCGATCGTGCGGCTTAGCTCCGTGTTGCCGCCACCGGAAGTGTGGAAAGAGCACCCTACTTAAGCCCACACCTCCACCCCTATCCCTGGAACCCAGCAACCCCATTTAACCCAAGGGCAATTTATCACGGCCAATCCACCTAACCTGCACATCTTTGGACTGTGGGAGGAAGCCGGAGCACCCGGACGAAACCCACGCAGACACAGGGAGAACATGCAGACTCTACACATAGTGACCCAAGCAGGAATCGAACGTGGGACCTTGGCGCTGTGAAGCCATAGTGCTAACCACTATGCCACCGTGCTGCCCTGATGGCGTCGGGAGAATTTGGAGGGATGGCAACCTGAGAGGATTTACCTGCAATTATTCCGAAACAGACTCTGGCTGGGGCAGTTGTGTTCGTTGAGGACCAAGCTATTAATTTAAGAAATTAATAAACTCATTGACATCTTTCCTACCTTCCTTCATTTAACTAATGAAATAGTAGGTGTTTCTGTTTTGTTTCATAAAATTCAATTTAGATTAAGATCTTCTAATCTGACCCCCAGCACCCTGTGAACGTAAATAATGGCACCAGCCTTTGAAGGTTTCCATATTTAAATTTACCCTTTCTCTGCTTGCCGGAATTATTCTGTTCTTCCTTCAGAGATACCCAGTAATGGTAGATGCAGTAGCTCCAGACATAGAATACATTACAAGATAAATACAGTAAGAAGTCTTACAACACCAGGTTAAAGTCCAACAGGTTTGTTTCAAACACGAGCTTTCGGAGCACTGCTCCTTCTTCAGATGAAGGAGCCGTGCTCCGAAAGCTAGTGTTTGAAACAAACCTGTTGGACTTTAACCTGGTGTTGTAAGACTTCTTACTGTGCTCACCCCAGTCCAACGCCGGCATCTCCACATCAAAGATAAATACAAGTAATGTGTTCAGTGTGAGGTTGCACAACGGGCAGCACGGTAGCACACATGGCTAGCACTGTGGCTTCACAGCGCCAGGATCCCAGGTTTGATTCCCCGAGGGTCACTATCTGTGCGGAGTTTGCACGTTCTCCCCGTGTGTGCGTGGGTTTCCTCCGGGTGCTCCGGTTTCCTCCCACAGTCCAAAGATGTGCAGGTTAGGTGAATTAACCATGCTAAATTGCCCTTAGTGTCCAAAAAGGTCAGGAGGGTTTATTGGGTTATGGGAATTGGGTGGAAGTGAGGGCTTAAGTGGGTCGGTGCAGACTTGATGGGCCGAAAGGCCTCCTTCTGCACTGTATGTTCTATGTTCTAACGCACAAGCTTAGGTGTTAATGCTGAAGTGTTTGAAACATGAGTAGCAATGGGACTGTGTGGATCAGGCCAGTGAAACTTCAGGAGAGCTGGAGCAGGGAGTTCAGAACTGCTCTGATCTGAGTAGACAGCGAAAAAAATCAACATTGTGCAAATTTAACAACATGCTGCATTACTTTCTGTTACATTTACTGCAGTCCCTGACCAGTTTATTCCTCAGCTGTGCAGTATTTATCCTCATTTTACTTCCATCTGCTTTACAGGAACAGGAATTGTTTTTCTTCCATCCGCTCAGCCCTGGAAGCTGTTTTTTTCTCCCGAGAGGGGCTTCTATTTACAACACGCTGACAACATTTATACGGGTATGAACCTCATTCACAACAATTGTACTGCCACCGATCCTATTGTTTATAGAAATCATTGAGGTTAGGAGATATATGGAGAGGCGGAACACATCCTATGTTCGTATTCTTTGCGATCCCTCAGTAGTTGCACCACCTGATATGGACCAGAACAGTTCCCGGTTCCAACTCCAGTCTGTGCTCACTGAGCAACAAAAGGCTTCCGTGCCCATGGGTTTAAGGACGAACGATTTGAAGAAATTACTGTTCCCACTTGTTTGGGTGAGAACAGGATGTAATGTGGCTCTGCCACAATACTTCACAGAGTGCAATAACCTTCCTGGGCTCAATGAGGAGTATCGTGCTCGCGGTGAGGGTGACAAGACTTGGTCCTTGAGGGGTGCAGGGGACAAATAGAGACAAGCAAGTGTTTGTGTAGGTGGGTGTCCAAGCTTGGTTGGAGAGGAGGAGGATTGGTCTCCCTCCCACACCCTGTAAAATCTGATCGCCACTACAGAAACTACAGGAAATAGCCATACTGACAAACCCATCAAAGAAAGCAAGGCGTGGGCGGCGCAGTGGTTAGCACTGGTGCCTCATGGCGTTGAGCACCTAGGTTCGATCCCATCCCTGGTTCACTGCCCGTGTGGAGTTTGCACATTCTCTCCCTGTTTGCGTGGGTCTCACCCCCACAACCCCAAGATGTGAAGGTAGGTGGATTGGCCAAGCTAAATTGCCACTTAATTGGGGGGGAAAATTGAGTACTCTAAATGTATTTTTTTTTAAAGAAAGGATTGCACATCCAAGGAACTGGGTGAAAGCCAAAAGTCAAATTCTTGACCAGCCTAATTTACAATGCCAAAACCATCATCAGAATCGGCACATGGAATATCCGAACATTCTTGCAATGTTGGAAGATGTCCCAGTTGCTGTGAGAAATGAGAACCTTTCGCTTTGACATCTTGGGCATCTGCGAAATACGGTGGCCAGGCCAAGGGCAGCAGTGAGATGTGACAAATCTTGTATTCAGGGCAAGAAGAACACACGACCCATGGAATTGATCAGATTCTCAGCACATGCGTTAGATGAGCAGAAGCACATCATCACCGGTCATCACATCATTACTGGCAGATTCCACATAAGGCACACCAAAGTCACTGGCTGGAATTCGCTAGTCATTGTGATTCACTTTTCCTGCTGACAGCGAACGAGAAACAAGCGGCTGGCGGACCGAGAGTCTCGCCCTCTAGCATGCAGGCTTGCGAATCAACAGAGACAGACAGAGGAGGAGAAAGAAGACTTTGACCATCAATTACAGGACACACAGGACAGGACACCGAGAAACGATATCAGTCAACTGATCCTCTGTGCTGAGCTCAATGGAAACAGGTGAGGACTGACAGTCTAATTGGCCCCAAGTTACTCAACAGAAGCTGCAAACATCTGCTGAAACAGAAATGGACTCAGCATTGAGAATATCTTCTTCAAATACAAGGGCATCCACAAAAAGGACGTGGAGGTCCCCATATGGTAACACTCTGAATGAGAGTGACTATTTGTGTATCAGCAGCAGAAGGACGACATCACTGCAAGATATTCGGAAGGGTTGAAATGCTGATGGAGAGAATAACCTGGTTGGGAGGGGTCTTTGATTATGCGGCCTGCTTTCCCAAGGCAGCCTGAGGTGTAGCCAGAATCATTGGATGGGAGGCGGGTTCGCATGATGGACTGGGCTATGTTCACGACTCTGTAGTTTCTTGTGTATGGATAGAGTTAAAAGGCAGGCAGGCAGAAAAAGGCAATAAATTTGAATGGGTGGCATGGCGGAACAGTGGACTGCTGCCTCAGCCCCAGATTCCTGGGTTCAATTGCGGCCTTGGGTGACTCTGTGGAGTTTGAACTTTCTCCCCATGTCAGTGTGGGTTTTGTGCGGGTGTCCTGGTTACCTATCACAGTCCAAAGATGTGCAGGTTAGATGAGGCTACAGGGATAGGTTGAGATAGAATGCTCTTTCAGAGGATCATTGGAGACTCTATGAGCCTTCGGCACTGTAGGTATTCTATAGTTCTGTGGACTCTGCACAGGATTAACTGGTGCAAAAAGCAACATGCCCCAATCGAGGACAAGGATGGCATGATGCTATTGACATGTGACGCAGGAGGTGAGGTGGGTGCAGAACTTTTCCTCCACCACCCCAGCTCTGTGTTAGAGTTTTAAAGGATGTACTCACATCGGAGGCAGTACAGGAAAGTTTTGCGCGATTGGTCCCTGGGATAAGGGGGTTGTCCTATGATGAGAGGTTAAGTAAATTTGGCTTTTTGTTCCTGGAGGGATAGGCAGAGTTTTGGTCTCGAGGCCATTGAGGGTCATGGGGCGTGGGCAGGAAAATTGAGTTGAACGTTAACTAATGAAGTTAACATCGGTTGGTGAAGTTAAACAACACCTTTCTTTGATGGAGAGTGTTTATTGACTTAGTTCACAGTTAACATTACACCAATGTCCCAGCTATCCCCATTTATATTCATTTGATTTACCAAATTAACTAAATGTCCAGTGAATAAATTGAAAAGCAGCCTCTTAAAGGGAAATTGCAACAAAATCACAAAGGAAAATTACAAACATTCAAATTAACGTATGATTTTCAGAGTCAATAATCCACCCAGTCCCATGGTTCCTGCTGATCGCAGAAGGCCTGTAGTGTGCCAGCGGCCACGAGTACAGACAGTCGGGTCAGACAACCCACTCAATGGTCTGCTGACTGGACCTATTAATGGCCAATTTGGCCAGGTCCGGGAGCAGGCATTCCAGGAAAATTCCGGTTTGCAATTGAATTGTGAGGGAATGCTGCGCTGTCATTGGTGTTGACCTTCAGATGAGATATAAACCCAGACCCTATCTTCCTACCTCAGGTAGGATTCGCATTTTATTTATTTATTTATAAATTTAGAGTACCCAATTAATTTTTTCCAATTAAGGGGCAATTTAGCGTGGCCAATCCACCTAACCTGCACATCTTTGGGTTGTGGGGGCGAAACCCTCGCAAACACGGAGAGAATATGCAGACTCCACACAGACAGTGACCCCGGGCCAGGATCGAACCCAGGTCCTTGGTGCCGTGAGGCAGCAGTGCTAACCACTGCGCCACCGTGCTGCCGGATTCGCATTTTATTTTGACGAGCAATGACCTCCCACCTGGAAGGACAAGGGCAGCCGATACATTATCCTGACCTGGAACTATATCGCTGTTTCTTCCCTGTCGCTGGGCAGTGTGGAAGTACATACACCAGGTGGACTTCCGTGTTTCAAGAAGGCGACACACTGCCACCTTATCAAGGGAAAATAAAAATTGGCAGAAAATGCTGGTTTTGCCAGTGATACTCACATACACTGAAAGAATTTTTAAAAAGCTGTCCCCAGTGCTCTGGCAAATATTTATCCCGCTAATAATGTTACTAAAATGGATTGCAGTCTGTAATCATATTGCTGTTTGGTGGGATTTTACGCTGTGCAAATTGTCTGCAATCTCCCTACATTGACACTGCAAAAGTACTTCATGGCTGTAATGCATTTGGGACTCCGCTTGTGAAAGGTGCTATATAAATGCAAGTTTGGTCTTGATTGTTAATCTGTTCTTGTTGCAGGAGGAGTATTGTAGACGTGGATTCACTGAAGTGGTCTCTCCAAATATCTACAACAGCCGCCTGTGGGAGATGTCTGGCTACTGGCAGCACGACAGTGAGAACATGTTCAGCTTTGAGGTAGAGAAGGAGGTTTTTGCGCTGAAGCCTATGAATTGCCCAGGTCACTGGTATGTGTCAAACACAAAGACTGCTTTACAATATTTAATACTGTTAAACGTTTGAAAGTTTGTTTGGGGTTAGTTTGTCCTGGTCATTTTTCATGAAGTGAGGGATATTTGTTGCCATTGTAGTTCCCCCGAGAATCAAGCGGACATTCTCCTGTAGAGGCTGGGCAAGAATTGCAGACAGCTTTCCTTAAAAGGCATTTGGGTGTTTTGCAATAACCCAGCAACTATACTGAAGGAATCGGCACTGTCTGAACTGGAATGGGACCCATTCCTGACTGGAAAAGGGTAAATAGGGAGGTCGCAAAGGCTTTAAACTAGGAAGAGTGAGGGGGAGATGGGTGGCATGTATGAATATGTAAGCAACCCGAATGTAAACTAAGTAGGACAGGAGTACATAGGAAAGAATAAAGTAAGCGAGGACATTGACGGCGAGGGAATAAATAGTCTGATTGAATAGGAATCTGAAAAAATGGTTAAACATAGTGAGAGGAAATCCTGTTAAAATGAATTAAATGCAATGCACACAGCACCCGTAATAAAACAGAGACAATCATGCAGTGGATGGAATCAGTTGAGGTCGGGATTCTGAGACATAAAAATTAGGGCTGGGAATTTAACATTGCAGGATGTAACATATTTAGGAAAGCTGGTGGAGGAGCTTATTAAGGATAACACAGCAGCATGTCTCAACAGGACAACATAAGAATCCATGTCAATAGAGATAAAAGGTAAAAAAGGATCAATCACACCAACAGATGCTGTCCACGTGATAGTGGGACAGAGGTGGAGACAAGTTAGGGAATTGAGTAAAAATAATAATAATTACAGGAACTTCAGCTACCCTATTGGATAATAATTGGACAGAGGAGGGAGGTTAAGCGAATAAGGAAACTGAGTTTCTACAATGTGTAGAGGACAGTTTCCCAACCCAAAACATAAAAAGTTCAACAAGGGAAGATTTGCTATTGGATCTATAAATGAGGAATGAACCAGAACAGATAAAAGACTTCAAATCAGGAGAACACCGAGACAATAATATTGTATACTTGAAGATACAAAGAACAAAGAAAAGTACAGAACAGGAACAGGCCCTTCGGCCCTCCAAGCCTGTGCCGATCATGATGCCCTAACTTAAAAAAAAACTATCCTTACTTGGCCCATATCCCTCTATTTCCTCCCTATTCCTGTTTCCATCCAGATACCTCTTAAATGTTGCTAATGTGCCTGCTTCCACCACATCCTCTGGCAGAACGTTCCAGGCATCCACCACTCTCTGCGTGAAAAGCGTACCCCTCACATCACTTCCACCCTTGGAAAAAGCCTCTGACTATCCACCCTGTCTATACCTCTCATAATTCTGTAGACCTCTATCAGGTCTCCACTCGGCCTCCGTCTTTCCAGTCAAAACAACCCTAGTTTATTCAACCTCTCCTCATAGTCAACACACTCAAGACTAGGCAACATCCTGGTGAACCTTCTTTGCACTCTCTCCACGTGCTTCTGATAATGTGGTGACCAGAACTGCACTCAATTCTCCAAATGCGGCCTAACCGAGGTTTTATACAGCTGGAACATGATTTCCCAGCTCCTGTAATCAATACTCTAGCTGATGAAGGCAAGATTGCCACATGCCTCCTTAATCACCTTAGCTACTTGGGTTGCCACTTTTAGGGAACTGTAAACCTGCACACCCAGATCCCTCCATGTTAATGTTCCTAAAGGTTCTGTCATTTACAATATAATTCATACCTAGATTTGATCTTCCAAAATGCATCACCTCGCATTTGTCCGGATTAAACTCCATCTGCCATTTCTGTGCCCAAGTCTCCAATCTATCTATATCCTGTTGTATCCTCTGACAATCTTCGGCACTGTAAGCAACTCTGCCAATCTTGGTGTCATCTGCAAACTTACTAATCAGACCGCCCACATTTTCTTCCAGATAATTTATGTATACTACAAACAACAGAGCTGCCAACACTGATACATGTGGAACACCACTAGCTACAGATCTCCATTCTGAAAAACTCTCTTCCACTGTTGCTGTCTTCTATATCCGGGCCAGTTCTGTATCCATCCAGCCAGCCCACCCCAAATCCCATGTGATTTTAGTTTTGTACCAGTCTGCCTTGTGGGACCTTGTCAAGTGCCTTACTAAAGTCCATAAAGTGGGTAGCACGGTAGCACAGTGGGTTAGCACTGTTGCTTCACAGCGCCAGGGTCCCAGGTTCGATTCCCGGCTTGGGTCACTGTCTGTGTGGAGTCTGCACATTCTCCCCGTGTCTGTGTGGGTTTCCTCCGGGTGCTCCGGTTTCCTCCCACAAGTCCCGAAAGATGTGCTGTTAGGTGATTTGGACATTCTGAATTCTCCCTCTGTGTACCCGAACAGGCGCCGGAATGTGGCGACTAGGGGGATTTTCACAGTTACTTCATTGCAGTGTTAATGTCAGCCTACTTGTGACAATAAAGATTATTATTATTATTATATAATCTACATCCAGAGCCCTTCCCTCATCAATTTTCTTTGTCATTTAATAACGATAGAGGGTGACATAAGTATGATGACAACCAAGTTAATTGATTGGAGAAAAGCAGATTTTGAGGGATTGAGAATAAAGCTTGGGAAAATAAAATAGGCAACAATGTTGGCAAACAATGATGCAGAATAAGAATTGAAAATATTCACAACCGTGTTTAACAGAGTGCAGGGAAAATCGATTTCACAAAAAAGAAAGAACAAACTAAACACCAGTGAGTCTCCATGGAGAAAGACATAGGGGAAAACTAAGGGTTAGGAAAAAGGCATGCAGATAGCAGAGAATGTGTAATACCTTGGGATAGGAGTAGAATTGGGCCATTTGGCCAATTGAGTCTGCTCCGCCATTCAATCATGGCTGATATCTTTCTTATCCCCATTCTCCTGCCTTCTCCTCATAACCCCTCATCCCCTTATTGATCAAGAACATATCTATCTCTATCTTAAAGACACTCAGTGAATTGGCCTCCACAGCCTTCTGCGGCAAAGAGTTCCACAGATTCACCACCCTCTGGCTGAAGAAATTCCTCTTCATCTCTGTTGTGTCCTCTGGTTCTAGTTTTTCCCACAAGTGGAAACATCCTCTCCACGTCCACTCAACCCAGGCCTTGCAGTATCCTGTAAATTTCAATAAGATTCCGCCTTATCTTTCTAAACTCCAACGAGTACAGACGCAGAGTCCTCAAATACTCCTCATATGATGAACTCTTCATTCCAGGGATCATTCTTGTGAACCTCTTCTGGACCTTTTCCAAAGCCAACACATCCTTCCTCTGATACAGGGCCCGAAACTGCTCATAATACTTCAAATGCGGTCTGACCAAAGCCTTATACAGCCTCAGAGTTACATCCCTGCTCTTGTAATCTAGTCCTTTTGACATGCATGCGAACATTGCATTTGCCTTCATAACTGTTGACTGAACCTGCACGTTAACTGTAGGAAAATCATGAACTAGGACTCCTAGGTTCCTTTGTGCTTCTGATTTCTGAAGCCTTTTCCCATAGAAAATAGTCCATGCCTCCATTCTTCCCACCAAAATGCACAACCTCACACTTTTCCACATTGTATTCCATCTGCCACATCATTTCCCACTCCTAGTCTGTCCAAGTCCTTTTGTAGTTCCCCTGTTTCCTCAATACTATCTGTATCATCTGCAACCTTAGCAACAGTGCATTCAGTTCCTTCTCCCAGATCATTCATGTATATTGTGAAAAGTTGTGGTCCCAGCACAGACCCCTGAGGCACACCACTCTGTAAAAGACCCCTTTATCCCCACTCTCTGCCTTCTGCCAGTCAGCCAATCATCCATGCCAGTATTTTACCCTTAACACCTTGGGCTCTTAACTTATTTAACAACCTCCTGTAGAACACCTTCTCAAAGGCCTTCTGGACATCCAAGTAGATCACGTCCACTGGTTCTCCCTTGTCTAACTTCCTTGTTACCTCCTCAGTGAATTCTAACAGATTTGTCAGAGTTGGAAAGTTACATTCACAGCAATAAGATGTTATGATCTCTCTCTGCAATCTAAAGACTGTCTCCAGATCACTTGATTATTTCAAAGTAATACCTGTTTGTGTAGACAATTTAAACCTGCTGTCGTTATTTAAAAATGGTTTAACTTATGGATGCTGTTAGGAAAGTCACTAAGGGTTACCTAGAGAATATTGTAATTGGGAAAGTATCAGTGTTTGTAGTTGATAAATTGTTTATTGTGTGTTTATAAAATGTTTTAGATCTCTTGCATCACACCTGTATTGCGGGCCCTTGTGCTCCCCACAACCAAAATGTATGAAAAGTTGGGGGCCAGGTGAACTCCATGATATACTTTGGTGTTCTCTAAACCCTGGCCCATAACAGTGATCGTTGTCACCATTCGCCTTCTTAAATTCCAGATTTCTTTTTAGGATTGTTTCCACCACCTTCCGTAGCGGGATTCGGATTGGGTCCCCTGGGTCATCAGTTTAATAATGATGGAATTACACCACTGCCTCACTCTAGAATATATACCAGCAAGGAGTGGTCAGGCTCAATCACCTGTTTCTGTGCCATATTCCATCTGTCAATTTGGGGTGATAATTCAGACAGGGAGTGGTTCCTGAAGAGAAACTTTGTTCCAAAGAGAAATGGTGTACCACACAAATTGTGACAGAATGCTCTAATACAATATTTCTATCAGTTTGATGTTTGACTATCGCCCGCGTTCCTGGCGTGAGCTCCCTCTGCGTTTTGCCGATTTTGGTGTTCTTCATCGCAACGAACCAACAGGGGAGTTAACCGGATTAACCAGAGTGCGGCGATTCGAACAGGACGATGCTCACATCTTCTGTACAATAGAGCAGGTGAATTCTGCATTCTTTCTCACTTACATTTCAATCTGTATCACTGGGAGACAGTTCCTGAAGGTGCTGACTCTCACTGGGACACAGTTCCTGAAGGTGCTGACTCTCACTGGAACACAGTTCCTGAAGGTGCTGACTCTCACTGGGACACAGTTCCTGAAGATGCTGACTCTCACTGGGACACAGTTCCTGAAGGTGCTGACTCTCACTGGGACACAGTTCCTGAAGGTGCTGACTCTCACTGGGGTACAGTTCCTGAAGGTGCTGACTCTCACTGGGGGACAGTTCCTGAAGGTGCTGACTCTCACTGGGAAACAGTTCCTGAAGGTGCTGACTCTCACTGGGACACAGTTCCTGAAGGTGCTGACTCTCACTGAGGGACGGTTCCTGACGGTGCTGACTCTTACTGAGGCACTAATATGGTGTACTCACTGTTGCTGGGGCAGTTTCATCGTACCAGATAAATAAGAACATAAGAACTAGGAGCAGGAGTAGGCCATCTGGCCCCTCGGGCCTGCTCCGCCATTCAATGAGATTATGGCTGATCTTTTGTGGACTCAGCTCCACTTTCCAACCGAACACCATAACCCTTAATCCCTTTATTCTTCAAAAAACTATCTATCTTTACCTTAAAAACATTTAATGAAGGAGCCTCAACTGCTTCACTGGGCAAGGAATCCCATAGATTCACAACCCTTTGGGTGAAGAAGTTCCTCCTAAACTGTCCTAAATCTACTTCCCCTTATTTTGAGGCTATGCCCCCTAGTTCTGCTTTCACCCGCCAGTGGAAACAACCTGCCCGCATCTATCCTATCTATTCCTTTCATAATTTTATATGTTTCTATAAGATTCCCCCCTCATCCTTCTAAATTCCAACGAGTACAGTCCCAGTCTACTCAACCTCTCCTCGTAATCCAACCCCTTCAGCTCTGGGATTAACCTAGTGAATCTCCTCTGCACACCCTCCAGTGCCAGTATGTCCTTTCTCAAGTAAGGAGACCAAAACTGAACACAATACTCTAGGTGTGGCCTCACTAACACCTTATATAATTGCAGCATAACCTCCCTAGTCTTAAACTCCATCCCTCTAGCAATGAAGGAGAAAATTCCATTTGCCTTCTTAATCACCTGTTGCACCTGTAAACCAACTTTCTGTGACTCATGCACTAGCACACCCAAGTCTCTGTGCACAGCAGCATGCTTTAATATTTTATCATTTAAATAATAGTCCCTTTGCTGTTACTCCTACCAAAATGGATAACCTCACATTTGTCAACATTGTATTCCATCTGCCAGACCCTAGCCCATTCACTTAACCTATCCAAATCCCTCTGCAGATTTCCAGTATCCTCTGCACTTTTCGCTTTACCACTCATCTTCGTGTCATCTGCAAACTTGGACACATTGCCCTTGGTCCCCAACTCCAAACCATCTATGTAAATTGTGAACAATTGTGGGCCCAACACGGATCCCTGAGGGACACCACTAGCTACTGATTGCCAACCAGAGAAACACCCATTAATCCCCACTCTTTACTTTCTATTAATTATCCAATCCTCTATCCATGCTACTACTTTACCCTTAATGCCATGCATCTTTATCTTATGCAACAACCTTTTGTGTGGCACCTTGTCAAAGGCTTTCTGGAAATCCAGATATACCACATCCATTGGCTCCCCGTTATCTACTGCACTGGTAATGTCCTCAAAAAATTCCACTAAATTAGTTAGGCATGACCTGCCCTTTATGAACCCATGCTGCGTCTGCCCAATGGGACAATTTCTATCCAGATGCCTTGCTATTTCTTCCTTGATGATAGATTCCAGCATCTTCCCTACTACTGAAGTTAAGCTCACTGGCCTATAATTACCCTTGGATAAGTGATGGAACTTTATTCTTGAGAGTCGAGACTGGCAACTGTTCCTGATTCTGAGCAGCAGGTGTTGCTGGCCAGTGATCACGAATAAGACCTTCAGCTAAATTTTTTGCCCATCCCCAGGGCCGAGACCTATGGTAATACTGAATTACCATCTGAGCTGAGGTCAGATTACTGAGCACAGCCCAGTGACCACACACTGGATCTCCAGCTGTCGCTGACACAGAGACTTGCTATTTAACACATTCCCTGAAATGTACTGAGTTTGCCAAAGAGGTTGTCCCTTTGCTGATTTGTAGTTGGATGTTCTCATTCTCCTTTTTCTTATTTCAGATTGAGGAGGAGATCCGGGGATGCCTGGTCTTCCTCCGCTCAGTGTATGGAGTGTTTGGCTTTAGTTTCCAGCTCAACCTCTCCAAACGGACAGAGGTGTTTCTTGGAGATGTGAACTTGTGGAATCAGGCTGAAAAGGCAAGTGATAACTGGACTGTACAGGTTAATGTTGGATAACCAAGTGATTGGTGATAGTGAGTTGCTTTAAAATCAACAGTGCGAGGCTGGGTGTCTCCTTTATGGAGAGTTTGGAAACTCTCTGGGTATTTGATGCTCATGCATGTAAGAGCTCTCATGTCCCTTATTGAAAAGGAGGGTTTCAAGCTCTTTACAGCAAACTCCCTACAAACTATATTGCATCCAACCCTTGATGCACCTGCCCTGGGAATGATTGATCCGGCAGGGTACGAGAGAGCTTTACTCTGTATCTAACCCCGTGCTGTCCCTGTCCTGGGAGTGTTTGACAGGGACAGTGTAGAGGGAGCTTTACTCTGTATCTAACCCCGTGCTGTCCCTGTCCTGGGAGTGTTTGATGGGGACAGTGTAGAGGGAGCTTACTCTGTATCTAACCCCCGTGCTGTACCTGTCCTGGGAGTGTTTGATGGGGACAGTGTAGAGGGAGCTTTACTCTGTATCTAACCCCGTGCTGTACCTGTCCTGGGAGTGTTTGATGGGGACAGTGTAGAGGGAGCTTTACTTTGTATCTAACCCCGTGCTGTACCTGTCCTGGGAATGTTTGATGGGGACAGTGTAGAGGGAGCTTTACTCTGTATCTAACCCGGTGCTGTATCTGTCCTGGGAGTGTTTGATGGGGACAGTGTAGAGGAAGCCTTACTCTGTATCTAACCCCGTGCTGTACCTGTCCTGGGAGTGTTTGATGGGGACAGTGCAGAGGGAGCTTTACTCTGTATCTAACCCCATGCTGTACCTGTCCTGGGAGTGTTTGATGGGGACAGTGTAGCGGGAGCTTTACTCTGTATCTAGCCCCATGCTGTACCTGTCCTGGGAGTGTTTGATGGGGACAGTGTAGAGGGAGCTTTACTCTGTATTAACACCGTGCTGTACCTGTCCTGGGAGTGTTTGATGGGGACAGTGTAGAGGGAGCTTTACTCTGTATCTAACCCCGTGCTGTACCTGTCCTGGGAGTGTTTGATGGGGACAGTGTAGAGGGAGCTTTACTCTGTATCTAACCCCATGCTGTACCTGTCCTGGGAGTGTTTGATGGGGACAGTGTAGAGGAAGCCTTACTCTGTATCTAACTCCGTGCTGTACCTGTCCTGGGAGTGTTTGATGGGGACAGTGCAGAGGGAGTTTTACTCTGTATCTAACCCCATGCTGTACCTGTCCTGGGAGTGTTTGATGGGGACAGTGTAGAGGGAGTTTTACTCTGTGTCTAACCCCTGCTGTACCTGTCCTGGGAGTGTTTGATGGGGACAGTGTAGAGGGAGCTTTACTCTGTATTTAACCCCGTGCTGTACCTGTCCTGGGAGTGTTTGATGGGGACAGTGTAGAGGGAGCTTTACTCTGTATCTAACCCCGTGCTGTACCTGTCCTGGGAATGTTTGATGGGGACAGTGTAAAGGGAGCTTTACTTTGTATCATAGAAACATGGAAAAAGATAGGAGCAGGAAGAGGCCATTCAGCCCTTCGAGCCTGCTGCACCATTTATTATGGTCATGGCTGATCATCCAACTCAATAACCTAATCCCGCTTTCCCCCATATCCTTTGATCCCCTTTGTCCTAAGTGCTATATCTAACTGCTTCTTGAAAACATACAATGTTTTGGACTCAACTACTTCCTGTGGTAATGAATTCCACAGGCTCACCACTCTCTGGGTGTAGAAATTTCTCCTCATCTCTGTCCTAAACGGTTTATGCCGTATCTTCAGACTGTGACCCCTGGTTCTGGACACCCCCCATCAGGAACATCCTTCCTGAATCTACCCTTTCCAGTCCTGTTGGAATTGTACAGTTTCTGTAAGGTTCCCCCCTCATTGTTCTGAACTCCAGCGAATACAATCCTAACCGACTCAATCTGAGAGGACATTCTCCTCAACAGTATCCAAAATGGTATATCTATTTTGCAGGGGAGTGGCCACAGGAGATTCCAGCGCTGCCTGCCTAGCTCTCTTGCTCTGCCTGGTGGTCACCCATTCCCTTCCTGCCTGCAGAGTCTGAGCCCGTGGTGTGACCACCTCTCTATCCGTGCAATCCACGACACTCTCCGACTCGTGGATGCTCCACAGTGTCCCCAGCCCCTGCTCCAGCTCCGAAACTTGGGCTTCCAGGACACTTCCTGCACACATGCTGGTCCCAGGAATTGGAAATGTTCCCGTCTTCCCACATGGAGAAAGAGGAGCAAACCAAGGCTTTGAGCTCCTGCTATGACCTAACCCTTTAAATTAAACCTTTAGAAGATGCTTGAGATCAGATTATATCAAATTCTCCAGGGCCTGTCTTTGTTCCCGTAACTGCCAATTAGAGCTCTTACAGACTCTAAACCACAAAACGGATTTTCAAACCATAAAAGTGATAGAATAATACTAATATAATAATTGCTTATTGTCACAAGTCGGCTTCAGTGAAGTTACTGTGAAAATCCCCTAGTCGCCACATTCCGGCGCCTGTTCAGGGAGGCCGGTACGGGAATTGAACCTGCGCTGCTGGCCTTGTTCTGCATCACAAGCCAGCCGTTTAGCCAACTGTGCTGAACCTGCCCAGTTAAACCAACCAGTTGGAAAGACGCAGCGATTTTACCCACTCCTTACCAATCAGCTCTCTCTCTTTCTCTTGTAGCCTCTTCTCACAGTTCCACCGAACTCCCTGTTACCACCCAACTCCAAATTTCACTCAACAACCAGTACTCACCTGGATAAATACAAAACCACAAAAGCTGGAAAATGTTAAAAATAAGTGGAAAATGCTGGAACATTACAGATCAGTGACCGAAGTCAAAAAAGATTAGCATTTCAGATGGGACAAATTGTTTGATGAAGCATAGACACATAAGCAGATATAGGCCATTCGGCCCTTCATCGCCATTCAATATGATCATGGCTAATTCTCTATCTCAACCTCACACTTTCCCCAAACCGTCTGATACCTTTAGAGTCTAGAAATCTATTTCCCTCTTAAATATATTTAGCGCCTTGGACTCCACAACCTTCTGTGGTCGAGAATTCCACAGGTTTACCACCCTCTGAGCAAAGAGGTTCACAGAACCACAGAACAATACAGTGCAGAAGAGGCCCTTCAGCCCATCAGTCTGCACCGATGCATGCAAGGCCCTGACCTGCCACTTTAATCATACCTGCCAACACTTGGCCCATAGTCTTGAATGTTATGATGTGCCAAGTGCTCATCCAGGTACTTTTAAAGGATGTGAGGCAACCCGCCTCTACCACCCTCCCAGGCCGTGCGTTCCAGATCATCACCATCCTCTGGGAAAACGTTTTTTCCTCAAATCTCCCCATGACCTCCCACCCCTCACTTTGAACGTGTTTCTCCTCGTAACTGACCCTTTGACTCAGGGAACATCTGCTCCCTATCCACCCTGTCCATGCCCCTCATGGTACCAGTATTTGAATTTCGATGGAAGTTCTTAAAGACATGTTTTAAAAAAATATAACAGGGTAGCACGGGGGCAGAGTGGTTAGCCCTGCTGCCTCATGGCTCTGAGGTCCCAGGTTCGATCCCGGCCCTGGGTCACTGTCCGTGAGGAGTTTGCACTTTCTCCCCGTGTCTGCGTGGGTTTCACCCCCACAACCCAAAGATGTGCAGGGTAGGTGGATTGGCCATGCTAAATTGCCCCTTAATTGGAAAAAATTAATTGGGTACTCTAAATTTATTCCAAAAAAAACAGTCAGGCAAGCTGAGTTTTGTGCTTTTATTTCCTGTGCTTTAGCAGTTGGAATGCTGTTTGGATGAGTTTGGCGAGAGCTGGAGACTGAGTGACGGAGATGAAGCATTGCCTGGACCAAAGGTTAGTGTTGAGCATCACTCTGGTTCAATCATCTTCTCAAAGCTGGCACTGACTTTCTGACTTTCTGATTCTCTGGTTCGCTGCAGATTGACATTGAGATAAAGGACGCTCTAGACCGAAACCATCAGTGTGCAACCATCCAGCTGGATTTCCAGCTGCCCATACGGCTTAATCTGACTTACGTTAGGTCAGTTCAGTTTGAAGATGTTATTGTGACTTCTCAGAATCCCCTTTGTTTGCTCATCTTACTTTTGATTCCCCGTTTACCCACCCACAACATCCGCATCCTGTGCTGGGTGCAGAAGTTGCTTTGCGTTCACTGCAACGCCAATGTGGCATCAAGCTTTACTGACTGCGTTAGTCCCACTTTCCAAGTCTGGTTGTGTGTGTGTTGGGGAGGGGGGTGTGTGTGTTGGGGAGGGGTGTGTGTGTTGGGGAGGGGGGTGTGTGTGTTGGGGAGGGGTGTGTGGGGGGGGTGTGCATGTTTGTGGTGCGGGTGTTGGGTGGCTGTGCGTGTGTTGGGTGGGTGGGTGGGTGCGTGTGTTGGGTGGGTGGGTGCGTGTGTTGGGTGGGTGGGTGCGTGTGTTGGGTGGTCCTGTGCGTGTGTTGGGTGGTCCTGTGCGTGTGTTTGGTGGGTGGGTGCGTGTGTTTGGTGGGTGGGTGCGTGTGTTGTGAGTGGGTGTGTGTTTTGAGTGGGTGCGTGTGTTGGGTGGGTGTGTGTTGGGTGGTCGTGTGCGTGTGTTGGGTGGGTGCGTGTGTTGGGTGGGTGGGTGCGTGTGTTGGGTGGGTGCGTGTGTTGGGTGGGTGGGTGCGTGTGTTGGGTGGGTGGGTGCGTGTGTTGGGTGGGTGGGTGCGTGTGTTGGGTGGGTGGGTGCGTGTGTTGGGTGGGTGGGTGCGTGTGTTGGGTGGGTGGGTGCGTGTGTTGGGTGGGTGGGTGCGTGTGTTGGTGGGTGGGTGCGTGTGTTTTGAGTGGGTGTGTGTGGTGGGTGGGTGCGTGTGTTGGGTGGGTGTGTGTTGGGTGGGTGCGTGTGTTGGGTGAGTGGATGCGTGTGTTGGGTGGTCGTGTGCGTGTGTTGGGTGGGTGCATGTGTTGGGTGGGCGTGTGTTGGGTGGGTGGGTGCATGTGTTGTGAGTGGGTGTGTGTTTTGAGTGGGTGCGTGTGGTGGGTGGGTGTGTGTGTTGGGTGGGCGTGTGTGTGTGTTGGGTGGGGCGTGTGTTGGGTGGGTGGGTGCGTGTGTTGGGTGGCGTGTGTTTGAGTGGGTGCGTGTGGTGGGTGGGTGTGTGTGTGTTGGGTGGGTGTGTGTGTTGGGTGGGTGTGTGTGTTGGGTGGGTGTGTGTGTTGGGTGGGTGGGTGCGTGTGGTGGTGTGTGTGTTGGGTGGGTGTGTGGTGTGGTGTGTGGGTTGGGTGGGTGTTGTGGGTGGGTGCGTGTTGGGTGGGTGGGTGTGTTGGTGGGTGGGTGGGTGTGTTGGGTGGGTGGGTGCGTGTGTTGGGTGGGCGTGTGTTTTGAGTGGGTGCGTGTGGTGGGTGGGTGTGTGTGTTGGGTGGGTGGGTGTGTGTGTTGGGTGGGTGCGTGTGTTGGGTGGGTGTGTGTGTTGGGTGGTGCGTGTGTTGGGTGGGTGTGTGTGTTGGGTGGGTGCGTGTGTTGGGTGGGTGTGTGTGTTGGGTGTGCTTGGTTAGGTTGGGTCAATGCCCTGCAGGGAGGGGAGTTGGGACTGGGGAGGTCTTTGTTTTTGCAATGTCGCTGCTACTTCACTTTCCTGTTCTGTACAGTAAGGATGGAATGGATGGAAGCCGCCCAGTTATTATTCATCGCGCTGTGCTGGGGTCGCTGGAACGCATGATGGCAATTCTTGCTGAGAACTACGCCGGGAAATGGTAACGTTTCAACTAGTAGACACTGTAGAGAGCGAGTGTCTCATTCTCAAACTCAACTGCCCTCACCCTTGGACGTTGACTAATGTCTGGAGTCAGAGGTCGTTACAGTACCAGCTCAATTCACTGTCATGTAAATCCTCAACATGAGGTTCCTTTGATACTGAGAGCTGCTTTAATATTTATTTCTACAATGTAGGGAACATGCTGAAGGCAATCTCACAATTTGGCATGGGACTGAAGTCACATGCAGCATAGATAGAGCTGGGGAGGCCCACTTATGAAGTGAATTAGATTGCTGACCCCAGGTTGCAAGGATTCCCTGTAAATGTTAGCACGTTCTTGCCGATACCCACCTCCCAAATAAACATCGAGGCATTCCCCCCCCCCCCCCCCCGGCTGTGAAGACCGACTCTCCCATGGAAACAACAGAAACTCTGATGTATTGAATTTGAATATGTTGACGTGCTATGTGATGTGTTGGGTGCTCTGGATCCGTGGAACACATACAGGCCACCAACACTTAAAATACTTAAAACACTATTTTATTAAACTATAAACTGTTGAACATACTCTTACTGTGGGTTAACACGATGTTAGATTAACTAAAGACCTGTGCCTATCCTAACCAGTCTAATCACTCAGCACATGGTGAAGATCTGTGCTGTAAGCTGTAAGCTCTTGTACTTCTCCTCTCTGCAACAGCTAACAATGTGTGAGATGCTCTGGTCTCTCTGATCATCAGTCCTTTATAGTGAAGGCTGTCATGCATTTTCATATTTTGTGGTGATTTTTCTGTGCCCACGATGATGTTTCTTTCCACCCCACAATCTGGCCCTGCTCTGGGCTTTGTGCACTTTTCCAGGTCGTGCTGAATAATTAGCAGCAATTTTCAGCTCTGGGCCTTGACCTCGATGTTCTTGATTGGCGTTTATTTCACAGATAACCTTCCCAGTCAGGAAGATTTCAATCCCATTCACTCTGAGCTGGTTTGGATCCGAGATCCTGGAGGTTAGAGTCTGGTACCTGAGCCCCAGTTAATACACTTTGTATTCACTTCCTGCCCAGCTCTGTGTCATTTGCAGGAGTGGCCAAAATGCTGAATTAATCAGCTTTTCTGAGTGTAACAATGCTGTTGAGTGGAAGAATGCTTCTGGTGAGTAAACATTATTTGGAGATTATTGATGTCAGTGCAAACATTGAAGAGCTTTAAATGGCAACAGATGGACAGTCAGGATTAGACAGGAGCTCTGACTGATTTATGTCAAGGCACTGGTCTGCCTTGAAGGCCGTCCCCGGGAAAAGGTGACATTGGCCTATTCGCAGCCTTTGTAATAATCCCACTGAACCCTGGGAAAATTTACTCTTCATTGCTGTTACTTAAAAGAACATTGAAAGCCCGATTAATCTGATTTACCATCTGTTTGAATGTTTCAAACATTATTCGCCTTTATTATTAAGAATCACTTGTAAATGTAATGGTGTCTACTCGACAGAAATACATGTCAGTGTGGGAAGGGATGAAGCCCTCCTCACATTTAAACTATGTTTCCATATTTATAGAATCCCTCCAGTGCAGAAGGAGGCCATTCGGCCCATCGAGTCTGCACCAACCTTCTGAAAGAGCAACCCACCTCGGCCCACTCTCCTGCCCTATCCCCATAACCCCACCTAACCTGCACATGTTTGGACACTCAGGGCCAATTTAGCATGGTCAACCCTAACCTGGACTGTGGGAGGAATTGGAGCACTCGGAGGAAACCCACGCAGACATGGGGAGAAAGTGAAAACTTCACACAGACAGTCACTCGAGGTTGGAACCCGGGCCGCTGGCACTGTGAAGCAGCAGTGCTAACCACTGTGCTGCCCTGACAGTGCTGTAATCTTCAAGCCCACAGAATGTGGGGTTAGGCTGGATAGTACTTTCTTGACTATCACAGATATAATGGGTCAAATGGCCTCTTGTGCCATAGATTTTCTATGTTTCTGAGATTAAGCTCAGCCCCGAGGAAATGAAGTGCTACTGTTTGACTGACTTGTATTAAATGTTTGATTTTGTTTGAAGTTTTGCTGTTTGAACTCACTGCTGACTTTGAGGGTTTGGTACAGAAAGTGACCCCTTATTTTGAAACTGTACTCTCTAGACCTAATATTCCCCTGTTATAAAACTCATCCTTCCACCATCTAAGTTTCCATAACTTCAGAATAAGAGCAAAAGACATTGGAGCAGAGTAGTCCATTCGGTCCATCTAGTCTGCTCCACCATGACTGACTGATAATCCTCAACTCCACTTTCCCGCCGTATCCCCAGAACCCTGATTCCCTCACTGATTAAAAATCTGTCTCTCTCAGCCTTGACCAAGCCAACCTCTGAAATGTCTCGATACGATCACCTCTTGTTCTTCTGAATTCAAGTGAGTACAGGGCTAATCTGCTCAACCGTTCGTCAGCAGACAATACCTTCATCCTGAAAGCACCTCCGTGAATCTTCTCTGAATTGCTTCCAATGCAAGTTTATCATCAGCATCTTTATTATTGTCACGCGTAGGCTGACATTAACACCGCAATGAAGTTACTGTGAAAATCCCCTCGTCGCCACATTCCGGCGCCTGTTCGGGTACACAGAGGGAGAATTCAGAATGTCCAATTCACCTAACAGCACGTCTTTTCGGGATTATCCCTCCTTAAAGAGATAGTTAGTAAGGAGGCATGGGATAGTGGGAAATTTGACCAGTTGGATAACGAACTGGCTAACCAATAGAAGTCAGAGAGTGGTGGTGGATGGCAAATATTCAGCCTGGAGCCCAGTTACCAGTGGCGTACCGCAGGGATCAGTTTTGGGTCCTCTGCTGTTTGTGATTTTCATTAACGACTTGGATGAGGGAGTTGAAGGGTGGGTCAGTAAATTTGCAGACGATACGAAGATTGGTGGAGTTGTGGATAGTGAGGAGGGCTGTTGTCAGCTGCAAAGAGACATAGATAGGATGCAGAGCTGGGCTGAGAAGTGGCAGATGGAGTTTAACCCTGACAAGTGTGAGGTTGTCCATTTTGGAAGGAAAAATATGAATGCGGAATACAGGGTTAACGGTAGGGTTCTTGGCAATGTAGAGGAGCAGAGAGATCTTGGGGTCTATGTTCATAGATCTTTGAAAGTTGCCACTCAAGTGAATAGAGCTGTGAAGAAGGCCTATGGTGTGCTAGCGTTCGTTAGCCGAGAGATTGAATTTAAGAGCCGAGAGGTGATGATGCAGCTGTACAAAACCTTGGTCAGGCCACATTTGGAGTACTGTTTGCAGTTCTGGTCACCTCATTTTCGGAAGGATGTGGAAGCTTTGGAAAAGGTGCAAAGGAGATTTACCAGGATGTTGCCTGGAATGGAGAGTAGGTCTTATGAGGAAAGGTTGAGGATGCTAGGCCTTTTCTCATTAGAACGGAGAAGGATGAGAGGCGACTTGATCGAGGTTTATAAGATGATCAGGGGACTAGATAGAGTAGACAGTCAGAGACTTTTTCCCTGAGTGGAACAAACCATTACAAGGGAACATAAATTTAAGGTGAATGGTGGAAGATATAAGGGGGATGTCAGAGGTAGGTTCTTTACCTAGAGAGTAGTGGGGGCATGGAATGCACTGCCTGTGGAAGTAGTTGAGTCGGAAACATTAGGGACCTGCAAGCGGCTATTGGATAGGTACATGGATTAGGGTAGAATAATGGAATGTTGATTAATTTGTTCTTAAGGGCAGCACGGTAGCATTGTGGATAGCACAATTGCTTCACAGCTCCAGGGTCCTGGGTTCGATTCCGGCTTGGGTCACTGTCTGTGTGGAGTCTGCACATCCTCCCCGTGTGTGCGTGGGTTTCCTCTGGGTGCTCCGGTTTCCTCCCACAGTCCAAAGATGTGCAGGTTGGGTGGATTGGCCATGATAAATTGCCCTTAGATTATCATAGAATTTTGGACACTATGATTAAATTAGGACAAAAGTTCGGCACAACATCGTGGGCCGAAGGGCCTGTTCTGTGCTGTATTTCTCTATGTTCTATGTTCTAAATCACACCATACACTCAGTGTGGTCTCACCAATGCAACCCTGTAAAACTACTTTTATGCCCCTTTCCCCTTGCAATAGAGACCAACATTCAATTTGCCTTCCTAATTCTTCCGTATGTGCATGCTAACGTTTTGTGATTGATGCACCGGAACCTCTCGGGGCATTCAGTGGTGTCTCTCCACTTAAACAATATTCAGTTCTTTTATTATTGTCAAGAGGACAACCTTCCATTTTCACACTCACTTAACTTGAGGTGATATTCAATTCTCTCAGAACCTGTCCAAGGTGACCCTCAGCTCCTGAGGGTTACTTCTGTTTCCGCAGCCTCGGGACGTTTAATCTCAGAATTGATTATTTCACAGAGACGATCCTCCCCCCACCCCCCAGCCGAGACACTTACTCCAGCACAAGCTACAGGAATCCTGCAGCCTTGTTTAAACTTTGACTTCTGAATTCAGTCTTGTCAAACCGAGCAGGTGATGAATCACAGAATCTTGCTACTTGTATTGTCCCAGATCCTGCCAGACTAACATGACTCAGGATATCTTAGGCTTTGAGAAGGCAAGAGTTTCCATCTCCATGCAACGTGAATCGCATTGCCCTTGTATCCATGTAAATATGCGGATCAGCTACCCTTGAGACCCCAACTTATCTTGGAAGTAAGAACAGTTTAAAGCACAACTGTTGAATAATAATAATATTTATTATTGTCACAAGTAGGCTCACATTGACACTGCAATGAAGTTACTGTGAAAAGCCCCTCGTCGCCACATTCCGGCGCCTGTTCGGGTACACACAGGGAGCATTCAGAATGTCCAATTCCCCTAACAAGCACGTCTTTCGGGACTTGTGGGAGGAAACCGGAGCACCCGGAGGAAACCCACGCAGACACGGGGAGAACGTGCAGACTCTGCAAAGACAGTGACCCAAGCCGGGAATCGAACCTGGGACCCTGGCGCTGTGAAGCAACAGTGCTAACCACTGCGCTATCATGCCACCCACAACCTGACATTCTCGACGCAGACAGAGCCTGGTGGATGATCCATATGTGCCTCCTCCAGAGGTCCCCAGCATCACAGATGCCAGTCTTCAGCCAATTCTATTCACTCTGTGCAGTGTCAAGAAATGGCTGGAGGCACAGGATACTGCAAAGGCTGTGAGACCTGGTAGCATTCAGCCAATAGTGTCCCAGAACTAACTTCGCATCCAGCTACAACACTGGCACCTACCTGGCAAAGTAGAAAATTGTCCAGGTAAGCCCAGCAGAGTGGGTAAAGATGGAGGAGAGTTCCTGCACGGGGATACCCCTCCGAGCCCTGGTCACGACAGCGCTCCCAATCCTACCAACCAAACACTCTTAAAGCCCAGTGGTGGTAGCCCATTCTGGACATGCTACCAATTGAGGCAACACTTCAGCCTAACCGACATGTGCACTATGGCCCCATCTGCAACAAGCACAGGTTCACGCCAGCTGCAGTGGACACCACCTTTAAAAGGTGGAGACAGGATGGTGGAGGTTGACAGTCAGCAACTTAAACACAAATGACGGATTAGCGATGCTGGAAGAACTTACGGAGAGTTTTCAACTGCCCAAAGGACAAAGAACAAAGTAAAGTACAGCACAGGAACAGGCCCTTCGGCCCTCCAAGCCCGTGCCGACCATGCTGCCCGACTGAACTACAATCTTCTACACTTCCGGGGTCCGTATCCCTCTATTCCCATCCTATTCATGTATTTGTCAAGATGCCCCTTAAATGTCACTAACGTCCCTGTTTCCACCACCTCCTCCGGCAGCGGGTTCCAGGCACCCACTATCCTCTCATAATTAAGACATAAAGAACGTAAAAACGATGACATCCCCAGGTTGCCGAGACACTCGCTGGTAGAGGAACTGTTGGACGTGAGCGATTTGGGAAAAGGGAACTGAGGGGAACCCGTATGGGCGACTGTTGGAGGAGGCACATGAGATGAGACGAGAGAAAAATGGGAGGAAGAACTAGGGATAGAAGTAGGGTAGGGGACTCCCCCAGAAGGAACTATGTAAATATGCAAACTTTGACTTTCAGTGATGACAGAATTGTAGGCCATAAAATATGAAAATCAATGAAAACATTTATTGGGAAGCTGAAATCATAAGGGGCAAGTTCTGTCGCTTTGTTTGAATAATATTCAAACTATTTGATTATTGTGAGTAATCTTGTGACTGTTTCTGTTTTAATCTAGGCCATTCTGGCTGTCCCCCTGTCAGATTGTGGTGATACCTGTTGGATCAGGTTGTGAGGAGTATGGTCGGATGGTGAGCACAGCTGTGTATGGTACTGAATGGTTGATCTTAACAATATTTGAAGAGATCTTTAAGCATGTTTCTTTTAGGTTTGTCAAGAGTTTGTTGAAGCTGGTTTCATGGCCGATGTGGACCTGGATCCTGGCTGTTTGCTGAATAAGAAAATCCGGAATTCACAACTTGCTCAGTACAATTTCATCTTAGGTAAATGAAATCTGATGCTCCCTCGTCTAAGATTTAATTTAATCAGTTTGCACACCACTCACTCCCCCTCACTCTCTCTGCTCACTCCCTCTGCTCACTCTCTCTCACTCCACCTCACTCACTCCCCATGCCCGCTCCCCCTGCCCGCTCCCCCTGCCCGCTCCCCCTGCCCGCTCCCCCTGCCCGCTCCCCCTGCCCGCTCCCCCTGCCCGCTCCCCCTGCCCGCTCCCCCTGCCCGCTCCCCCGGCCCGCTCCGCCGGCCCGCTCCCCCGGCCCGCTCCCCCGGCCCACTCCCCCTCTCTCACTCCATCTGCATGGTCTTTACTCTATTGGAACCAGTTACCAAATGTTCCTCTAACAATCAGCACGATCTGTGTCTGTGTGTTGTCAAATGTGAAGAGAAACACTTGGCAGGGTTAGTGACAACTTTGATTGTTGCTGCCTGACACAATCCGTAAATATTGCTGGGATCCCTTATTCTTTTTAATGCAAATTTATGTTTATTGTAGAAAATGTCTGTTAATTGGAATTTAAATGGAAAGTGGCTCTTTGATGACTTAATGTTTATCCAGCTCACTGCATCTTGCAACTTTCTAAACTTGCAGTAAACTCAGGAGGTGCCGCACTGTCACCCTGCTTATCCTTATGTCAGTCCATTGTGCTCCTATTTCAACACTGTTGTTAACACGGAATGAAGGGATGTATTAAGATTCCCACTGCTGTATGCTTCTGTTCTCAGCTGTGCACAGAGGTATTGGAAATGATGGACAGACGGTGTCCCCAGCACGGAGGTGCTGATGGACAGAGGGTGTCCCCAGCACGGAGGTGTCAGGGCTGATGGACAGAGGGTGTCCCCAGCACGGAGGTGCTGATGGACAGAGGGTGTCCCCAGCACGGAGGTGCTGATGGACAGAGGGTGTCCCCAGCACAGAGGTGCTGATGGACGGAGGGTGTCCCCAGCATGGAGGTGTCGGGGCTGATGGACGGAGGGTGTCCCCAGCACGGAGGTGTCCGGATGGGAGGGATCCAACAGCCTATTGTGATAAATCTGAGCAGTTATTAGAGTCTCTGACAATTACTGGTGAAAGTGGACACGTGAAACAGGAATCAACTAGACTATTTGGATGCTTTTATTGACTGCAAAAATGGCGCCCCAGTGACCCTTGCCCTCTTGCAGTTCCTGCACTCTGTCTTGTGTTTAAATATTTGCTGCAGGAATTCAGCATCTGTATTGAGCTGCACTGGAAATGAGTGATTTTTTGTGAACCCTCTTTGTCTGTAGTAGTCGGAGAGAGAGAGAAAGCCAATAATTCGGTAAATGTCCGTACAAGAGATAACAAGGTACACGGTGAGCTTTCTGTGGCAGCAACTATCGAGAAAATGAAGAGGCTGAAGCAACTGCGCAGAGTAAGGGCCGAAGAGGAGTTTTAATTTCCCATCCTGTTTACTGGGTGGATGAATAAACATAGAGCAGAACTATTGAAGACCCCAGAGCCCATTTGGAACAATTTAAAATGAACCTCTTATTAATTGAAGCTATAATGTTATTCTGACTGGGAAATCAGTCTATAATGGAGATGTGAAGCTTGGCTAATCTGATTCTGGAATTTGTTCAATTAAACTCACATATTTCATTTCTGACTATGTCAAAGAAACACACGGATCAGCTGCTGCTCACTGCATGTTCCAGTGCATGGAGGAAATAAAGGTAAATGTAATCCCAAAAGGCATAATTTCACTTTGTGTTGAATAAAATATTGGCTGATGTTGTGCAGCTCCCTGGTTTCCTGACTTTATTTCTTCCTCTGATCGTTCAGTGTCACTCGCTGGGATATACGGATCGCACGATTCAGCTTCATTCCCAGATCTATCCTGAGGCATCTGATCTTCATGTCACGGAAGTTTGAATGTTGGTGTTGAAAGCTGTGACTCTCCCTTTGGTCCATTTACATCACTGAGCCCTGGAAGTCACGATGATTCAGTTCCATCCCTTAATAACTCAGCTTTTCCGCTCCCTACATGGCAGCTTTAAACCAGCCATTATTCATCTCGCTGGGTGGCTGGTATCAATTGGCACTGGAATCAGTAACTTTATTGTGGCGATCTCAGAGGAGAATCGTTCAGATGGAGTACTGTGGCCTTTTGTTCAGCATCCCCCCCCCCCCCACCCCCATTATCAATTTTGGGGGAATTTGTATTGGGTTTCTATGAAAAAGATTTAATCTTGGTGGTATAGAGACTTTGGAATTAATATATCTCGCTTGTGAGCTGCCCTGTTTCTAATATTTGACAAAATAAAGAATATTTTCTCAGCCACTTGAAACTGCAGGTGGAAACTAAAATTCAAAGTCATCGTGATTTTCTGGGGCTGGTTCAAGATTTACTTTTCAGGAGGGAGTGGGAGAGGAAGAAAGTCAGGGTGCTGGGTTCTCTGATCCTGCGGCATTGTCTGTCCGTCTGGCTTTCCAACCAGAAAGTCGGCAGCGCCCTGCACCAGTCCTCCGTCCGGTGGGGGGGGGGGGAGACACGCAGCATTAAGCCCCCGGCTGAAATTACTCATTCATTGGAAAAAATTAATTGGGTACTCGAAATTTTAAAAAGTAATAATAATTAAGGAAAGGCAAAGTGGATTTGATAGTGGATTGTGCTTAAAATTATGCCCAGGGATTGGTATTCACGCCCAATGCTTTTTTTTTTGAAGCGTGATAAAGATTTGGATGTCTCGAGTACAATTCATAATTTTCACATGACAACTTGGAGGTTTTGTGAACTGTGCGGAGGAGAGAGAGATCTAGACAGGCTGGTTGAATGAGCAAGCACATGGCCAATTAAGTTTAATGCAGAGAAATGTGACGTGATGCATTTTGGTATGAAGGCCAAAAACGTTTACGTAGTGGCTTTGCCATAATGAAACATGCCAAAGTGGCTCAGAAGAACATTATACAACAATATGACACTGGGCAGCACGGTAGCACAGTAGTTAGCACTGTTGCTTCACAGCTCCAGGGTCCCAGGTTCGATTCCCGGCTTGGGTCACTGTCTGTGCGGAGTCTGCACGTTCTCCCCGTGTCTGTGTGGGTTTCCTCCGGGTGCTCCGGTTTCCTCCCACAGTCCAAAGTCGCACAGCTTGGGCGGATTGGCCATGATCAATTGCCCTCAGTGTCCAATAAGGTGGGGTGGGGTTACGGGGATAGGGTGGAGGTGTGGGCTTAGATAGGGAGCTCTTTCCAAGGGACGGTGCAGACTGGATGGGCCGAATGGCCTCCTTCTGCATTGTAAATTCTATGAAGCCACATAGAGATTTTGGGTTTCAAGGAGGAAAGCGAAGGTTCCAACTGATGACACAGCCGCCATTGATGGAGCGACTAAAATCAGGAGGCACACGAGTTGCCAGAATCAATAAATGGTACCATTCATTTTTTTTCTTAAGATTTAGAGTGCCCAATTATTTTTTTCCAATTAAGGAGCAATTTAGTGTGGCCAATCCACCTAACCTGCACAACTTTGGGTTGTGGGAGTGAGAATGTGCAAACTTCACATGGACAGAACCCGGGTCCTCGGTGCCATGAAGCAGTAGTGCTAACCACTGCGCCACCGTGCTGCCCGAACTGGTACCATTCTGAAGGGGGTTGAGGAACAGAGAAAGCTCGTGATGTATTTGCACACACAGTTGTAGGTGACCGGGGTAGTTTGAGGAGGCTCATTACGGTGAGCTTTTATGAAACGAGTTTGGCCTTAACTGGAATATTGGGCTGGGTTCTCCGTTTCAGCGGCTAAGTGCCGGCGCCAGCGGAGCATGGGTGTGGTCTTTTACAACTGAAAAATTGGTGCGCAACCCTCACTGTTTCCAGCACCGGTGAGGGGCTAGCACTGACGCCGACTGAAACCTGCGCCGGGAATGGCCAGTTCCCAGGCCGCACTTGCACGATGCCAACCTGCACTGGTCGCATCGCACAACATGGTGCTGACCTTGCATGACCCCAACTCGCCAACTGATAGCCCACTCCCTACCAGTCCTCCCAGCTCTTGCAGAAGCCCCCCCCCCCCCCCCCCCCAGTGGCATGGAACCCGGCCAAGTGTGGTGGCGCTGGACACAGTCCGCAGCCGTCGCGCCAGGTTCTCTCACAGTTGGGACCACACGTGCCCCGCTCCATCGGGAACTCAGCCCATTGTAGGCGGGCCGGCCAAGGCCAGTTGGAGGGGGTGGACTGACGTCAAACCTGCCCCAGCCCCGATTTAAGCATGAAAATCCATTCTCCGCCCGATCAGCGAACATGGTTTTGTCATCGGGCTACGGAGAATCCAGCCCCCTGTCTCCAATCTTACCATGCCATTTCTTGACGGATGTGAAAGGAAAAGAAAGGTTGCAGAATAGAATTACAGGAATGGTCCTAGGTTGAAGGACTTTATCCTGGATCAATTGGAGAAGTTGGGATTATCTTTCGAGTTGGGTTATCTTTAGAGAAGAGAAAGTTGAGAGGAGATTTGAGAGAGGTTCTCAATATCATGAGGGGGCTGGACGGAGTCAATAGGAAGGTAGCGGTATCATCGCTGGACGCCACTAATACCAAACACCTTACAACATGTGATTGATGTCATCGTGTATGGAGATGCATTGCAACTTGAGATGGAAAAGACTCACTTGAAAGTAAATGAGAGATGAGTGGTGTAGTTAAGGGAAGGGAGGTGATGTGTTGAAAAAAAATGTGGAAGCCAATCTGTTTTCGATGTCCACGTTGGTATGAAGCTGCTGGCACAGCCCTGAGGTAAGTGAATGAGGGCACAAAATGCCAGCATTAAATCCATTATTGGACAGTGGCTGGACTGGCTCAATCTTGGGGACGGTCCTGCATAAAATGACCTATGGCTACCATGGAAAGAAACTTCTTTCCTTGATGGAAGGATTGAGAACTAAGGTGAGTAGCAAAAAATGACATCATGAGGAAAATGCTTAATCATTCATATATTAATAGAACTAGATCAACTTCAAATGTTAAAAATAAAATATTTACATGTTGGTTGCAGAGAGAGCACATGGCTCGCTGTGTGCAATCAGCGTATACCTCAGCACTTAAATCAATCATAGAATCACTGCAGTACAGAGGGAGGCCATTCAGTCCATAGAGCCTGCACCGACCCTCTGAAAGTGCACTCCACCCAAGCCACTTGCCTGCTCTATTCCAATAACCCCGTAGCCCCTTAAATGTGATTCCATCTACAAATTTGTTCATGACACGACTGTAGTGGGTTGAATCCCAAATAACGATAAGTTAGTACAGGAGGGAGAACCTCGTGGATTGGTGCAGTGACAACTATCTATCCTTCAGTGTCAGCAAAACTAAGTAGCTGCAATTAGTCATAGTCATAGAATTTACAGTGCAGAAGGAGGCCATTCAGCCCATCGAGTCTGCACCGGCTCTTGGAAAGAGCACCCTCTCCCCATAACCCAGTAACCCCACCCAACACCAAGGGCAATTTTGGACACTAAGGGCAATTTATCATGGCCAATCCACCTAACCTGCACATCTTTGGACTGTGGGAGGAAACCGGAGCACCCGGAGGAAACCCACGCACACACCGGGAGGATGTGCAGACTCCGCACAGACAGTGACCCAAGCCGGAATCGAACCTGGGACCCTGGAGCTGTGAAGCGATTGTGCTATCCACAATGCTACTATACTGCCTTCAACTAAAGTCTCTGATTGGCTAACTCTGTACAGTCTGTGATTGGTTCACTTTGCACGGGGGGGGGGGGGGGGGGGGGGGGCAAACCACGTTCATATGTTTTGGTCCTATCCAAAGATGGAGGATTATTAGAAGGTGTTGTTTTGGGTAATCTCTAAAGTGGTGCACGTGAAACTGGACCCGGGCCCTCGGGAGGCCATATTCTGGGTGTCGGATCAGCCAGGGTTGGAAACGGGCTTGGAGGCAGATGTTGTAGCCTATGTTGATCGCTCGAAGGCGGATCCTGTCAGGGTGGAGATCAACCTCTCCAACCTGTGCCCTGGTGTGGCAGGGGGACTGCTGGAATTCTTGACGCTTGAAAAGAATTGGATCAAATTGAACATTATGGGGGTTGGGGGCTGGGAGGGTTGGGAGGAGGGGGGCTGTGTGTGTTAATGGTGACGATGGGTGATTCCTGATTCCTTTTTGTCATTTGTTTATGTTAACATGTGGGCTAATGTCTGGGGTTTGGTGGGAGGATGGATCATTGTTATTGATATGGGGATTAAGAACATAAGAAGCTAGGAGCAGGAGTAGGCCATATGGCCCCTCGAGCCTGCTCTGCCATTCAATGAGATCATGGCTGATCTTTTGTGGACTCAGTTCCACTTTCCGGCTCGAACACCATACCCCTTAATCCCTTTATTCTTCAAAAAACTATCAATCTTTATCTTTAAAACATTTAATAAAGGAGCCTCAACTACTTCACTGGGCAAGGAATTTCATAGATTCACAACCCTTTGGGTGAAGAAGTTCCTCCTAAACTCAGTCCTAAATCTACTTCCCCTTATTTTGAGGCTATGTCCCCTAGTTCTGATTTCACCCTCCAGTGGAAACAACCTGCCCGCATTTATCCTATCCCCTTCATAATTTTATATGTTTCTGAAAGATCCCTCCACATCCTTCTAAATTTCAACGTGTACAGTCCCAGTCTACTCAACCTCTCCTCGTAATCCAACCCCTTCAGCTCTGGGATTAACCTAGTGAATCTCCTCTGCACACCCTCCAGCGCCAGTACGTCCTTTCTCAGGTAAGGAGACCAAAACTGAACACAATACTCCAGGTGTGGCCTCACTAACACCTTATACAATTGCAGCATAACCTCCCTAGTCTTAAACTCCATCCCTCTATCAATGAAGGACAAAATTCCATTCGCTTTCTTAAATCACCTGTTGCACCTGTAAACCAACTTTTTGCGACTCATGCACGAGCACACCCAGGTCTCTCTGCACAGCAGCATGTTTTAATATTTTATCATTTAAATAATAATCCCTTTTGCTGTTACTCCTACCAAAATGGATAACATCACATTTGTCAACATTGTATTCCATCTGCCAGACCCTAGCCCATTCACTTAACCTATGCACATCCCTCTGCAGACTTCCAGTATCCTCTGCACTTTTGCTTTACCACTCATCTTAGTGTCATCTGCAAACTTGGACACATTGCCCTTGGTCCCCAACTCCAAATCATCTATGTAAATTGTGAACAATTGTGGGCCCAACACTGATCCCTGAGGGACACCACTAGCTACTGATTGCCAACCAGAGAAACACCCATTAATCCCCACTCTTTGCTTTCTAATAATTAACCAATCCTCTATCCATGCTACTACTTTACCCCTAATGCCATGCATCTTTATCTTATGCATCAACCTTTTGTGTGGCACCTTGTCAAAGGCTTTCTGGAAATCCAGATATACCATATCCATTGACTCCCTGTTATCTACTGCACTGCTAATGTCCTCAAAAAATTCCACTAGTTAGGCACGACCTGCCCTTTATGAACCCATGCTGCGTCTGCCCAATGGGACAATTTCTATCCAGATGCCTTGCTATTTCTTCTTTGACGATAGATTCCAGTATCTTCCCTACTACCAAAGTTAAGCTCACTGGCCTATAATTACCCGCTTTCCGCCTACCTCCTATTTTAAACAGTGGTATCACGTTTGCTAATTTCCAATCCGCCGGGACCACCCCAGAGTCTTGTGAATTTTGGTAAATTATCACTAGTGCATCTGCAATTTCCCTAGCCATCTCTTTTAGCACTCTGGGATGCATGCCATCAGGGCCAGGAGACTTGTCTACCTTTAGCCCCATTAGCTTGCCCATCACTACCTCCTTAGTGATAACAATCCTCTCAAGGTCCTCACGTGTCATAGCCTCATTTCTATCAGTCGCTGGCATGTTATTTGTGTCTTCCACTGTGATGACCGACCCAAAAAACCTGTTCAGTTCCTCAGCCATTTCCTCATCTCCCATTATTAAATCTCCCTTCTCATCCTCTAAAGGACCAATATTTACCTTAGCCACTCTTTTGTGTTTTATATATTGACATTACATTCGTTACTGATTATTGTTTATTGTTGGGTGTAAATTTGGGAGAAAATGTGAAAAAGGAGAATAAAAAATATTTTAAAAAACTTTCCTTATACAGTCTGTGATTGGTTAGTGCTGTCTGAGCTGTGATTGGCTAGTGCAGTCTGGGCTGTGATTGGTTAGTGCTGTCTTGCCCGTGATTGGTTTGTACTGTCTGAGCTGTGATTGGCTTGTGCAGACTGAGCTGTGATTGGCTAGCGCTGTCTGGGCTGTGATTGGCTTGTGCAGACTGAGCTGTGATTGGCTAGAGCTGTCGGCTGTGATTGGCTAGCGCTGTCTGGGATGTGATTGGCTCGTGCTGTCTGGACTGTGATTGGTTTGTGCTGTCTGAACTGTGATTGGCTAGCGCTGTCTGGGCTGTGAGTGGCTAACGTTGTCTGGGCTGTGATTGGCTAGTGTTGTCTAGGCTGTGATTGGCTAGTGCTATCTGAGCTATGATTGGTTGGTGTTGTCTGGGCTGTGATTGGCTGGTACTGTCTGGGTTGTGATTGGCTGGGTCAGTCTGGGTTGTGATTGGCTGGGTGTGTCTGGGCTGTGATTGGCTGGGTCGGGGCGATGGCGCTGTGGAAGTTTCTGGAATGGGCGCTGATTCTGTGGCAGCTGCTGGATGTCCAGCGGGGCGGTGAGTCCGGGGCCTGGGGCCTCCAGCGGGGCGGTGAGTCCGGGGCCCGGGGCCTCCAGCGGGGCGGTGAGTCCGGGGCCTCCAGCGGGGCGGTGAGTCCGGGGCCTCCAGCGGGGCGGTGAGTCCGGGGCCCGGGGCCTCCAGCGGGGCGGTGAGTCCGGGGCCTGGGGCCTCCAGCGGGGCGGTGAGTCCGGGGCCCGGGGCCTCCAGCGGGGCGGTGAGTCCGGGGCCCGGGGCCTCCAGCGGGGCGGTGAGTCCGGGGCCTCCAGCGGGGCGGTGAGTCCGGGGCCTCCAGCGGGGCGGTGAGTCCGGGGCCCGGGGCCTCCAGCGGGGCGGTGAGTCCGGGATCCGGGGCCTCCAGCGGGGCGGTGAGTCCGGGATCCGGGGCCTCCAGCGGGGCGGTGAGTCCGGGGCCCGGGGCCTCCAGCGGGGCGGTGAGTCCGGGGCCCGGGGCCTCCAGCGGGGCGGTGAGTCCGGGGCCCGGGGCCTCCAGCGGGGCGGTGAGTCCGGGGCCCGGGGCCTCCAGCGGGGCGGTGAGTCCGGGGCCTCCAGCGGGGCGGTGAGTCCGGGGTTTGGGCTCCACCTCGGGCCCGGGCGGAGCGGAGGCTTTGCGGGAAGGTGTCGCTGGGTCTGGGTGATCCGAGGCCGGGATCCAGCTCAGTCCCGGGGGTCCGTCCGTCGTGTCCCGGGAATGGCCCCATAATAATAATAATCTCTATTGTCACAAGTAGGCTTACATTAACACTGCAATGAAGTTACTGTGAAAAGCCCCTAGTCGCCACATTCCGGCGCCTGTTGGGGGTCACAGAGGGAGAATTCAGAATGTCCAATTCACCGAACAGCACTTTGGACTGTGGGAGGAAACCGGAGCACCCGGAGGAAACCCACGCAGACACGGGGAGGACGTGCAGACTCCACACAGACAGTGACCCAGCCGGGAATCGAACCTGGGGCCCAGGAAGCTGTGAAACAACAGTGCTAATGTCTGTACCCCCCCTCCACTGTGTCTCCCCCCCCCACTGTGCCCCCCCCCCACTGTGCCCCCCCCCACTGTGCCCCCCCCCACTGTCCCCCCCCCCCACTGTGCCCCCCCCCACTGTCCCCCCCCCCCCTGTGCCCCCCCCCACTGTGCCCCCCCCCACTGTGCCCCCCCCCACTGTGCCCCCCCCCACTGTGCCCCCCCCCCCACTGTGCCCCCCCCCCACTGTGCCCCCCCCACTGTGCCCCCCCCACTGTGCCCCCCCCCACTGTGCCCCCCCCACTGTGCCCCCCCCACTGTGCCCCCCCCACTGTGCCCCCCCCACTGTGCCCCCCCCCACTGTGCCCCCCCCCACTGTGCCCCCCCCCACTGTGCCCCCCCCACTGTGCCCCCCCCCACTGTGCCCCCCCCCACTGTGCCCCCCCCCACTGTGCCCCCCCCACTGTGCCCCCCCCCACTGTGCCCCCCCCACTGTGCCCCCCCCACTGTGCCCCCCCCACTGTTCCCCCCCCCACTGTGCCCCCCCCCACTGTGCCCCCCCCCCCACTGTGCCCCCCCCCCACTGTGCTGCCCCCCCACTGTGCTGCCCCCCCACTGTGCTGCCCCCCCACTGTGCTGCCCCCCCACTGTGCCCCCCCCCCACTGTGCCCCCCCCCCCTGTGCCCCCCCCCACTGTGCCCCCCCCCACTGTGCCCCCCCCACTGTGCCCCCCCCCCACTGTGCCCCCCCCACTGTGCGCCCCCCCCCCACTGTGCGCCCCCCCCCCACTGTGCCCCCCCCCACTGTGTGCCCCCCGTGTCGCTCCCACTGTGCCCCCCGTGTCGCTCCCACTGTGCCCCCCCGTGTCGCTCCCACTGTGCCCCCCCCGTCTCGCTCCCACTGTGCCCCCCCCGTGTCGCTCCCACCGTGCCCCCCCCCCACTGTGCCCCCCCCACTGTGCCCCCCCCACTGTGCCCCCCCCCCCACTGTGTGCCCCCCCGTGTCGCTCCCACTGTGCCCCCCCGTGTCGCTCCCACTGTGCCCCCCCCGTGTCGCTCCCACTGTGCCCCCCCTTCCCCGTGCTGATCCCTCTCCCTCTTCATCAACATCTGGCACATCTTGTTTGTCCAGCTGAGGTCATTTATCTCCTTGACATTTTTGTCATGACCCAGTTATGAAGTGATGCTGGTATTTTGGTGAATGATACACAAGTTTCAGCCTGAACACGGTGTAAATATTCTCCAACAGACTCCCTGAGCACCAAGGAACCTGACGGAATGCTGTCACCCAAAGATGCTGTATTTCCATCCACCCTAGGCACCATCCGTGCTCATCTAGCAGCCTGTAAGGAAATATAGACTAACAATGTAACTTCTAACTTTTTGTTACTCCTATTCTATAGTTAATGTTTGTTAAAATGGACTCGTACAATAATCAACTTTAAAGTAGAACATGAGACCAGTCTAAATGTAAGATGTAGCTTACCCTTTGACACAGTGATGGTTCAGTGAAACTCTACCTGTCACTGTTTCTAGCAATAACTACAGAACCTTCTTACCTGGCGGACTGCCCCAGTGCTGGACGGTGTGTCAAGTTGCCACCAGTGTGTATGAATTGTCCGCTGTATTGGAACTGCACCTATGGAAAGGACGTATCATTCAACTGTACAGTCAAGCCAGGTGTACAGTGCACAGTAAGTAAACCTTCTGTACAATGTTTGGAGATTATGGAAATATAAATCTATCCATTTCTGGCCTTATCTTTGGTTTAGTTCACCTGAACTTGTTAAAACGGCCTATTATATAGTATAATGCTGAACTGTCACCTCTGACCTCGTGCTCACTTCTTTGGACAGTCTCTGCCCCTGCCCACCCCCATTCAATTGATCCTTTCACCTGCATCCTGTACTCTCCCTCTACCTGGACCCTTCCCTTGCCTCCTATCTCCCCATGATCATTTCATTGAGAACTGGTAGCATGATATTGGCTGGCTCAATCGATGACAGTATTGGTGTCGCTTCATGCTCGCATCTGGATCTGGAAAAATTTGTCACGTGTACCTCCAATTTCCACCTCTCTCTCACCTTCACGTGGTCCATCTTTAACCTCTTTGACCTCTTTGATGGAAAAAGTGAAGTCGTCTGGGGTTCAGGGTGTACTAGCTAGATGGATAAAGAACTGGCTGGGCAACAGGAAACAGAGAGTAGTGGTGGAAGGGAGTGTCTCAAAATGGAGAAAGGTGACTAGTGGTGTTCCACAGGGATCCGTGCTCGGACCACTGTTGTTTGTGATATACATAAATGATCTGGACGAAGGTATAAGTGGTCTGATTAGTAAGTTTGCAGATGATACTAAGATTGGTGGAGTTGCAGATAGCGAGGCAGACTGTCAGAGAATACAGCAAAATATAGATAGATTGGAGAGTTGGGCAGAGAAATGGCAGATGGAGTTCAATCCAGGCAAATGCCAGGTGATGCATTTTGGAAGATCTAACTCAAGAGCAGACTATATGGTCAATGGAAGAGTCCTGGAGAAAATTGATGTACAGAGAGATCTGGGAGTTCAGGTCCATTGTACCCTGAAGGTGACAACACAGGTCGATAGAGTGGTCAAGAAGGCATACAGCATGCTTGCCTTCATCGGATGGGGTATTAAGTACAAGAGTCGGTAGGTCATGTTAGTTGTATAGGACTTTGGTTCGGCCACATTTGGTATACAGCGTGCAGTTATGATTGCCACATTACCAGAAGGATGTGGATGCTTTAGAGAGGGTGCAGAGGAGGTTCACCAGGATGTTGTCTGGTATGGAGGGTGCTAGCAATGAAGAAAGGTTGAGTAGATTAGGATTGTTTTCATTGGAAAGACGGAGGTTGAGGGGAGACCTGATTGAGGTCTACAAAATTATGAGAGGTATGGACAGGGTGGATAGCAACAAGCTTTTTCCAAGAGTGGGGGTGTCAATTACAAGGGGTCACGATTTCAAGGTGAGAGGGGGAAAGTTTAAGGGAGATGTGCGTGGAAAGTTTTTTATGCAGTGGGTGGTGGGTGTCTGGAATGCTTTGCCAGCGGAGGTGGTAGAGGCGGGCACGATAGCATCATTTAAGATGCATCTAGACAGATATATGAACGGGTGGGAACAGAGGGAAGTAGATCCTTGGAAAATAGGAGACCGGTTTAGATAAAGGATCTGGATCGGCGCAGGCTCTGTCTCCTGTTCCTGTGCTGTAATTTTCTTTGTTCTTTCTTCTTGTCTCTATTTTCGGTGATAGACTGACCATCAATATTCATTACAAGCCCACCGACTAGTCGGCCTATAATTTCCTACTTTTTGCCTCTTTTTTGAATGGGGGCATCACATTTAGTTGTCTACTATGTAGCATATTTAATATAGTAAACATTATGTGCTGTTTTATACTGGAAAAACAAGAGTACCAGCAGAAGAATTGGGGGTGATGACTGTGGGTCAAAAGATAGGTATTTGAATCCAGGGAGAGGAGTAGCAATGTGTAGAGCTCCATTGGGTGGTGCAGAGAGGGTTTGAGGTTCTGTTATCAATTCTGGAATGGAGAGGTGGTGGGACTGCTTAGACCAGTCAGTGAATAGAAGCTGGTGGTATTGTGCCTGATACCTTTCAGAATGTTGATTTGCTGAGTCTCTCCTTCATCTCCACCTTTCCTGTTCTCTTTAGACAAATTGGCACTATTTCTCATAAGAGTCAGTTTTCCCTGGTATGGATTACGATCCCAGACCAGACTCCAACATTGACTAGGATACCGGACAAGAACCCCAACAACTTTTTAACTTGTAAGATAAACTGTGAGGAAAGGACATTTTGCTCCAGGAGTAATTCCACACACAAACAGGAATATGGTATATTAAACAAACTTTATTATCAGTACAATATTAAATGTCACAGAAATATTGCTTACAGTTACCAGATACCAACTTAACAATAAAATAAAAGGAAACACTACCTTCTGGCTGATACCTTATCTATCAAGCAAAACCCACCACAGGTTAAAACACACTTCTAAATGAAAGTTAGCAAGCACAGGATTACTTGCTGTTCTCTGGACTGAGTTCTTTGAAAGATTGCTGGAAGAGAGAGAAAGGAAACAACCTGCAAATCGTTGTTTCTCAAATTAATGCTGAATCTGATCGCCTTCTGCAAAAGCTTCCAGCCAACCTAAACTACAGCTGCTCCCTCCAGACCTGGCTCTCCCCTTAATTACATCATCTTCATCCCACAAAAATCCCATTACCTACTTCACCGTAAACATTGTCTTTCATTATCTAAACCCCGGGATGCCTTCTTTCTATAAAAAAAATCAATTAGCCCTATATAGGTAAACAATATAATAACAATCATATACATGGTTGGAATGACTGACGATCTCACTTTTTATGATATCTTCATTGCATCTTCTGCAGCCATAGTGTCTGGGAAATGTAACTTAGATTCTTTAATAATATTACAGCAACGGATATATATACCTGAACTCAGACATTGTAAAAACATTACTGCAACAGGTGTAAAATACAATATACATACCAATTGCTAATGTTAATTACATACGACACTCATTTTTGCTCTACAGACATGAATGTGTCTGCCACACGACTGGTTTACCCATCCTTCTATCATATCTGGTGTTTTTGGGAATTCACTTTGCTCTTGAAAACATTTGCTGCTCCAGAATCATCCTGGAAGCCTAAGACACAAATCAGTTTGGATGGAACAAAGAAACAGCAAGGGGCAGCAAACATTGGTGGGAGTTGTTTATAGGTAACATAATCACAGTATAAGTCAGGAAATTGGAGGTGCATTGAACGAGGGTCGTAACACAGTAAACATGGGCAATTTCAATCTATATATTTTTCAGATCCCATGCGAGAATCCCAACAATTTAAAATTTATAAAACTGAGGGAAGACTTGTAAACCGCAAGAGTAATAAGACTGATTAATAGGTATCTTCTGTGGTAAAACAAACTTTAATTTAAACACTGAATTAACCACATTAACCACAATGAAATAGCTTTATAATTAACAGTTAAAACACTTCTTAATTCAAAGGAAAATAAAACTTTAACTCACTACCTGCACCTGCCACTGTATATTCCAATTAAGCAACTCAATACAGTTCAGAAGCCTCTTGTAAATAAAATTAACCATCAAGGTTATTTGGCTTCTCTCTGCAGACCTTTGGAGAGAGTCCCTTTCCTGAAAATCCTTCCGTCTTGTCAGACACTTCAATTGAACTTAAAATCCAATGGCAAAACAACGGACTGACCTCGATCTTCCCATTATTTACACCGTGTCTCCCAAGCACAAGGCATGTCCAGTCTCCTCCCACCGAGGTCCCATGACCTGCTTAACTAGGACTAAACTCAATCCCTCAAATTATCTACACCCCAGCGAACCTTCTAAATATAACAATATTCCCTTAGATGGAGGTGGTATTGTCACTGGACTAATAATCCAGAGACCCAGGTTCAAATCTCACCACTGCAGATGGTGGACTGTCCAGAACATTAGTTATGTTTTCCTGCCCGGACCATACAGGCTACTTCAAGCCGGAGGCAGTTTCATGTGTTTGCAATGAAAGGGGAAAGGTCACCTGATCCCCTGTTTCACGGTAAATTGTCCATTTTCATTCGGCTTTTTACAGGTTCTTCATAAATTTGCAGTCATAACTACTCGGCATAACAACCTTCATCAGAACTTTTATATAATCATTCTCTTCTCTCCCCTTATTTATGTTTTTGTATCTTGCTCATTCCATACTCAGGATGAAAATAAGATGGAACAGAAAACATTCCAGATTACGATGATCTGCCGGTTCTGTTGGCAGCTGCCACCCACTGAGTATCGCTGCAAAGAAACCACCAAATGTAAGACAGTGCAGTGCCCACGAGAATATTTTATTTCCAACTGCACAACCCTGGAACATGTGCATTGTCTTGGTGAGTGGTCTTTTCAGGAGAGCTGGTGAAGATGATGTGTCAGAAAGAGATGAACAAAGAACAGTACAGCACAGGAACATGCCCTTCAGACTGCCAAGCCTGTACTGGTCATGATGCCTGTCTAAACTAAAACTTCTGCACTTCCAGGGTCGCGCCTCAACCTCCATCATTCCAGTGAAAACAATCCGAGTTTATCCAACCTCTCCTCATAGCTAATGCTCTCCATACCTGGCAACAGCCTGGTAAACCTCTTCTGTACCCTCTCCAAAGCCTCCACATCCTTCTGGTAGTGGGGCGACCAGAATTGCACGCAATATTCCAAATGTGGCCGAACTAAGGTTCTATACAGCTGCCACATGAATTGCCAATTTTTATACTCAGTGCCCTGACCGATGAAGGCAAGCATGCCGTATGCCTTCTTAACTACCTTCTCCACCTGTGTTGTCACTTTCAGTGTTCTGTGGGCCTGTACGTCTAGATCTTTGCCTGTCAATACTTTTAAGGGTTCTGCCATTTACTGTACATTTCCCACCTGTATTAGACCTTCCAAAATGCATCATCTCACATTTGTCCGGATTAAACTCCATCTGACATCTCTCCACCCTAGTCTCTGACTTATCTATATCCTGCTGTATCCTCTGGCAAATCTCTTCACTATCCGCAACTCCATCAATATTTGTCATCCACAAACATAGTAATCAGACCAGTTACATTTTCCCCCAAATCATTTACATATATATTACGAACAACGTAGGTCCCAGCACTGATCCCTGCAGAACACCGTTAGTCACAGCCCTCCATTTAGAAAATTACCTTTCCACCGCTACCCAGTCTTCTATGACCGAGCCAGTTCTGTATCCATCTTGCCAACTCACCTCTGATCCCGTGTGTCTTCACCTTTTGTACCAGTCTGCCATGAGGGACCTTGTCAAAGGCTTTACTGAAGTCCATGGAGACAACATCCACCGCCCTCCCCTCATCAATCATCTTGTCAGTTCCTCAAAAAACTCTTATCAAGTTAATGAGACAAGAACACCCCCTCACAGAACATGCTGCCGCTCGCTAAATAGTCTATTTGTTTCCAAATGTGAGTAAATTCTGTCCCTAAGAATCTTCTCCAATAATTTCCCTGTCACTGACGTAAGGCTCACTGGCCTGTAATTTCCAGGATTATCCTTGCTACCCTTCTTAAACAATGGAACAACATTGGCTATTCTCCAGTCATCTGGGACCTCACCTGTAGCCAATGAGCTTACAAAGATTTCTGTAAAGGCCCCAGCAATTTCCTCCCCTCCCTCTTTCCATTTTCTGGGGTATATTCCTTCAGACCCTGGGGACTTATCTACCTTGATGCTTTTTAAGTTGCCCGACAACTTTTTAATATTGACATGACCCAGAATATTTACACACCCTTCGCCAGACACAGCATCCACCAAGGCCTTCTCTTTGATGAATACTGTTCAAAGTATTCATTTAGTACCTTGTACATTTTCTCTGGCTCCACGCATGGATTCCCTTCTCTGCCATTGAGTGGGCCAATCCTTTCCCTGGCTATCCTCTTGCTCTTTACATACATGCAAAATGCCTTGGGATTCTCTTTAATCCTGTTTGCCAAGGATTTTTCATGACCCCTTTTAGCCCTCCTAACTCCTTACCTAAGTTTGTTTCTATGTACTTCTTCAAGGGCTTTGTCTATTCTCAGCCTCCTAGATCTTATGAATGCTTCCTTTTTCTTTTGAACTACACTCACAATATCCTTCGTTATCCTAGGTTCTTGCAACATGCCATACTTATCCCTCATCTTGGGGATATGGCGAAATGGAGATCAAATTGATGCAGTTATTTTCAATTGAAAATATTAGTTTCCATTGATTTATTGGCAGCGAATAACTAGCTTGGAACAGTTGAAGAGCAAAGAGACTTTGAGTGGGGATCCTTGTACATGGATCATTAAAATATTGCTGACAAGTACAAAAAAATAATCAAAAAGAACAAATGGAATGCTGAGTTTGTAATGAGAGGGTCAGAAATGACATTCCAGCTCTTGTATAAAGTTCTTGCTGGATCAAATTCCCCTCATTCCCTTGGCTGTCAAGACCAATGCTAACCGTATCCTTTTATATTACTTGACCAATTAGGAGCTGGTTTTGTACCAGTAAGATCTGAACAAACAATCTAATGTTGGGGCGATTCAATGTGCTGAAACCTGACAGTACATTTGTATGACTTCTAGTTTTTTGTTCTATTTTTTCAGGTTAAGTATTCCTTTGTGCTTGATTTTCAACCATAAAGACACAGGCTACCCTGATATAATATGTTCTGTAAACTCTGAATCTTACATTGAAGTGATTTTTATTTTATTCGTCAGGCAATCGTACATTTCAAAAGAAGATGTATTGCAATTGGACAGGGGGTTACAAGTGGTCAACTGCGTTGGCTCTGAGGTGAGACCATGTAGTGATTTGTGTTGTTTCTTGGCTGAGACTCCTGTCTGAATTTTAATCTTATCCTTGCTCTTGTCAAAGCCTGACAGGCCTTTGGGTGACCTCTTATCATCCAGGATGATCTGAGAAGATGATTTGTCTTTACGGGAAGGAGACTGCCCTGTGCTCACGATAGTTTATAAAGAGTTTCACTTCTATTAAGAAGTATCCGTTAATATGAATCAATCTGCCCTTCCTTCCCACTCGTTCCCCACCTGAAATGGTTGTAAGGGACAATAGAGTGGTGCTGGATGAAATTATTTTTACCAGTTGTAGAAATCAGTCCGTTGTGATCATGTGGTTATTTCTAGGATTTGTGTCTATAACAGAAATTATTGTATTGGTGTCACTTAATGTGTTATATCCAGTTTCAGTCTTGCATTAGGACTTTCTAAGTTCCAGGAAGGGTTCAGAAATACTGAACAGTGAATTCATAAGAACAGGAGGACTTTCAGTGGCCAAATCTTTTCTAACATTCACTTGGGTCATGGTTGCTCTGATCCTTAACTCAACCTACCTTGGTTCTGTAATCCATAATACCCTTGCCTAACAAACTATCAATCTGATTTTTTGACATTTTCAATTGACCTCAACAGCTTTTTTGGGGAGAGTTCCAATTTTTCATTAACATTTGTTTGAAGAAGTGGTGTAGTGTCAGTGTCACTGGGTTAGTAGTCCAGAGACCCAGGCTAATACTGTGGGGACAAGGATTGAAATCCCACCACAGCAGCTAGTGGAATTTAAATAAAATTTTGAAAAATGTTCAATTGAAAGCTAGTTTCGGTAATGGTGAAATTACAATTGATCGTCGGAAATATCCATTTGGTTCCCTAATGTCCTTCAGTGAAGGATTTGCTATCCTTGCCTGTCTGACCTACACGTGACTCCAGATTCACAGCAAAGTGGTTGACTCTTAACTATCCTCTGAAATGACGGCGATGACCCACAAATGCTGGCCACGCTACTGACACTTGCATCATATCAAAGGATGAAGAGAAAACAAAACTGCTTAGCTCTAATTACAAAGTCCTCCTTCTTGGATCTCCTCCCAGAGGGGGAGAGTTTTCCACTCTCTTCCCTTACAAATCCTTCAATTATCTGAAACACCTAATCTGATCACCCTTTAATTTTTTATCTGCAATTTTAACTGTGAGGTTGAGTGTCTTGGGTTACAGGAAGATGTAGACGAGATGGTCTAAGGGGCAGATGGAATTTAACCCTGAAAAGTGAGAGGTAAACATTTTGGAAGGAGTAATTTTTAAAAGTTATATATTTTTATTACAAAAAATAATTTTTCTTGAAGTATTAAACTGTAAGACAAACCTGACTCAGCTCACCCTGTGTCCATTCTCGTCTTTGTTCCAGTCCTTTGACAGTGATGAATAATGGGAATTCTGGCTGATCTTCTCTAATATAGAACAGTGAGATCAGTTGTACAATCTCAGCTGAGATCAGTAACAATATCATGTGGAAATGCTGTTACTGACTCAGCCAAAAGAAAGTCAAAGAAAAGGTGATTTGTGTGTTTGTTTGCCGGTCAGGGAGGAAAACCAGGAACCTTTGCTTGTTGTCCACCATTTCCTTCTTACTTAATGGAAGTTTAATTTGATTTCAGCATCACATTGGGAGGGTTCGGAGCTGACCGCTTCTATTTGGGCCAATGGAAGGAGGGTCTTGGCAAACTCTTCAGCTTCGGAGGACTTGGAATATGGACCTTGATAGATGTGCTGCTGATTGGGATTGGGTATGTTGGTCCAGCAGATGGCTCTCTGTACATTTGAGCTGCACATGAAGCCTTGCCCTGTGACGGCCCTGAATTGTACAAGTGACAGCGCCATATGGAATTATGGAGCAGCAGTTGCGGGAAAGTGATGGGAAAGCAGGCTGCTGTTGTGTACAGTAGTTGTACTGACTGTTTTTGCCTTTTTCTCCGAAGGTGAGAATTTGTAGACAATTCAACCAGATGCAGTGGCTTCCTATTGCTTTTAGGTTTTGCTGATCATTGAAGTGACGAATGAAAGCATTCTTGGGACCCTGTGTGGTTTTTTGCTTTTCCACTGATTATTCTCCAGATTCTTGCTGGTTTTGATCGAGTCCTTCTGTGGAGGGCTGCAGACAGGCGAGGATTCAATATTTTCCTGAAAAACACTGGTTAAAAGTAATGACCCTGTCAAGAAGTGGAATTTGACAAAATATGGAATTCACTGAATATAAAACTGAAAAAGTTTGAAGTTGTTTGAAACTTTATTACCATTTTTAAAAATACTTTTAACATTTTACTCAGATAGTAGAGAAAGAAAGCAGATAAATAAATAGGGATCGGTGAATGATGGCAGAGTAATCACCAAATTGTGGGATTTTCAGCCCAGCAAATTGGGAATATTGCTGAGTTGTGTTTCCTGGAATTGGTGCTGGATGATGAAAGTGCACCAGCTTCTGATATGTCACGTGGCATGCACTGACGGATAGGGGTGTACCTTGGGATCAATACCTGTCTGCTACCAGTGCAGTTCAGTGTATATGGTGAGTAACCTCTGATATAATTGCAGATTACATGCCTGAAAATAACACACCAGCTCAGTCCGATTGCACCAACCTTACACCTGTTCTGCCAACTCCAAAGGGAACACAAACCGCAGGAGGCACTAGGTGGAATTAGCAGATGCAAATGATAATGGGAACCTCCTTTTGTGGCATGGGAGAGCAAAAGAGGGGTGATGGGATGCTAATGTGATCTTATCATGAGAATAATGATGTACCTATACGTTAGTGATCATTTCAAAATGAACCTGTGGTCTCAGGCAAGGCTGCAGCAGACTGAGCTGCAATCTGACTTTGTGCAGCTGACAGCCCATCTGGAAGACTGGTGGAGTGAGATGAGGAGGCAGAAACTGATCATAATTTCAACAATCTGCAGCCTGGTACTGTACAAAATCAGTAGGTGCATTGATAAATTCTTACTGAGACATCAAGATTCTGGTCTTCCAAGGTTGTCTGAGCTACAAGCAGTTTGACTCCTGGATTGAGGCGTGGAAAGATTTATTGTATTGTTACAAAAATGTGAAAATAAAGATTGCTGGATCAATATAACCCACAAATTGAAGAAGTCTCATTTTTTGATTCATATTAAACTTCATTAATTGACAAAGTGGGAAGATGGTCTCTTATTGAATATACCTGAATGACATGCAAGCATTGTTTCTAGTAGACAAGAATAATATCTGTGTGCCTTTGCAGTGTAACATCAAGAAAGTATTAGAATCATTCCGAATGACCACCTAAGTGATTTGTTCTGAAGTCAAATGGGTTTTGTGAATCTCGCTGAGGGCAATGCGTTCCAGATTATAACAGGCTGCATTATTTTTCACCAGATACCTTGAATCTGCATCCTTCATTCTCAGCCATCTTACTGTGATAACGTATAATATATTTTCAACCAAATATTACAATGTCCTGATACAACTTTGCTTTCTACTCAAGTCAAGCATGAGTTCAGTATGAGCACAAAACTATTGCCATTTACCAGTCACTGTCCATTTGTTTGGTTTGACAGTGGGGAGTTCTGTTTTAGTTCCGATTGGGCAACTTCAATTCTTTATGGTAATCACAGAATTTACAGTGCAGGAGGCCATTCGGCCCATCGAGTCTGCACTGGCCCTTGGAGAGAACACCCCATTTAGCCCACACTTCTACCCTATCCTTTTTTGGGCACTTAAGGACAATTTATCATGGCTAATCCACCTAAAAAGCACATCTTTGGACTGTGGAAGGAAATCGGAGCACCCGGAGGAAACCCATGCGGATACGGGGAGAAAGTGCAGACTCCGTACAGATAGTGACCCAAGCCAGGAATCGTACCTGGGACTGTGAAGCAACAGTGCTAACCACTGTGCTACAGTGTTGCCCTGTAAATCAACTGAATTGACATGCTGTTGAGTAGCATAAATCAGAAAAAGCTAACATGCACATTCAGCAGGGACTAGGGAAGGCAAATGGAATGTTCGCCTTTATTTCAAAGGGAATGGAATATAAAAATAGGGACGTCCAGCCAAAACTGCACAAGGCACTAGTTAGACCACACCTGGAATATTAAATAGTTTTTGTCCCCTTATCTAAGCTGGATATACTGGCATTGGAGGCTGTCCAGAGAAGGTTCACGAGGTAGATCCTGGAGGGATTTTATGATGAGGCTGAGCCTGTACTCATTGGAGTTTAAAAGAATGAGGCATAACCTTATTGAGATATATAGGATTCTGAGGGGTCTTGACCGGCTTGATGTGAGAGGTTTCCCCTTGTGGGAGAGTCTAGGACCAGAGGGCGTAATCTCAGAGTAAGAGGTCATCCATTTAAGACAGAGGAGGAATTTCTTCTGAGGGTAGTGAATATGTGAAATTCTTTACAACAAAGAGCAGTCGAGGCTGAGTCGTTAGTTCAAGGTGAAGATGGGCAGAATTTAATCCGTAAGGGAATCATTACAGCACAGGAGGCTATTAATAATAGCTTATTGTCGGAGGCTGGAATATTAGCCTTTGCGTCCTTGGTGGCTCGGAGGAGGATCCTGATTCAGTGGAGGGACGAAAGGCCTCCGAGTGTTAACACCTGGTTAAACGACATGGCAAACTTCATCCAATTGGAAAGGATCAAATTCGCCCTGAGAGGGTCGGTGCAGGGGTTTTCCAGGCGATGGCAACCCTTCCTAGACCTCTTGGATCAGAGATAGAAACTGAGGCCATGACAGCAGCAACCCGGGAGGGGAGGGGAGGGCGGGGGGGGGGGGGGAGGGGGGACAACGACGAAGGAAGTACGGTAGCGGCGGTGGCACGGGCAAGGCCTGCCCGAGGACGCTGCTAGAAATGATAAGTTGGTCTGACTGTCGGTTCGCCGGCGGGGGGGGGGGGGGGGGGGGGGACGCGCGGGTAGGGGGGGGGGGGGGGTTTTTTTTCTTTTTCTTGTTAAGTAGGGGGGTTTGACTTTGTTTTGTTATAATTTAAATGTAAAGGTAGGGGGGGTTAAAATGTTTGTATTTTGAAAAATTCAATAAAAATTATTTAAAAAAAAAAAAAAAAATAATAGCTTATTGTCACAAGTAGGCTTCAATGAAGTTACTGTGAAAAGCCCCTAGTCACCACATTCCGGCACCTATTCGGGGAGGCTGGTACAGGAATTGAACCTGCGCTGCTGCCTTGTTTGGGATTACAAGCCAGCTGTTTAGCCCAGTGTGCTAAACATGACCATATTGTCCATGCCAGCCCTAGGAGGCCCAGGTGCCCATACTAATCCCACCTGCCTGCACCTGCCCCATAACCCTGTAGCTTTGAGCACTTAAGCTGAAGATTCAGGAGTTTAGGGTCTCTGGCTCCATCACCAACTCGGGCAGTGAATTCCAGACTCCCACTACCCTCTGCGTAAAAAGTTTTTTCTCTCATGTCCCCTTTACATCTTCTGCCACTTACCTTAAATCTGTGTACCCGGTTCTAGAACTCTCCGTCAAGGGAAACAATTTTATCCTGTGCACTCGATCTCTTCCCCATATAATTTAGTAAACCTCAATCAACTCACCCCTCCGCCTTCTTTGTTCCAAGGAAAATAACCCCAACCTATCCAATCTCTCCTCATAGCTACACTTTTCTAACCCAGGCAACATTCTTGTAAACCTCTGCATTCTCTCCAGAGCCTTCCAGTTGTGGCCTCACCAGTGTTTTATACATTTCTAACATGTACTTTTATATTCTATATGTCTGCCAGTGAAGGAGAACATTCCTTATGCTTTCTTAACAACCTTGTCTACTTGAACTGCTGCCTTTAGGGACCCGACTTCATCTACCCCTCTATATCCCATTTATTGTGTACTCCCTACAATGTTCGACCTCTCTAAATGCATGACCTCACACTTCTCGGAGTTAAATTCCATCTGCCCCTTTATCGCCCATCTATATTGTATTGAAGGTTATACTATTATAACTTTACATTGTCCACCACTCAGCCAATCTTGTCATCTGCAAATTTTCCAAACATGCTCCCCACATTCATGTCCAAATTGTTAATATAGAACACAAACTAAGGGTCCCAACACCAATCCAATTCGGGTGGGAGCTATAAAATAAATGACAGAACCATCAGGAATATAGAGACTCAGAGAGATCTGGGTGTGCAGGTCCACAAATCGTTAAAAGTGCAGCACATGTGGAAATGGTGGTAAAGAAAGCATATGGCATGCTTGCCTTCATAGGCCAATCCACCTAACCTACACATCTATGGACTGTGGGAGGAAACTGGAGGAAACTCACGCACACGTGGGGAGAACGTGCAGACTCCGCACAGACAGTGACCCAAGCCAGAAATCGAACCTGGGACCCTGGAGCGGTGAAGCCACTGTACTACCGTGCTGCCCTGGGGTATCGAGTATAAAAGCTCGGAAATTATGTTACAATTATATAGAACATTGGTTAGGCCACATTTGGAATACTGTCTCCAATTCTGGTCACCGCAAAGGACGTGGCGGCCTTGGAGAGAGTACAGAAAAGGTTTACCAGGATGTTTGCCTGGTATGGAGGGTATTAGCTACGAGGAGAGATTGAATAAACTGGGATTGTTCTCCCTGAGAGATGGGGGCTGAGGGGCGACCTGATAAAAGTTTATAAAATTATCATGGGTATAGATAGGGTGAACAGTTGGAGGCTTTTTCCCAGGGCGGAAATGACAATTATAAGGGGGCACAAGTTCAAGGTGCGGGGAAAGCTTTTTACATGGAGTGTAGTGGTGGCCTGGGATGCACTGCTGAGTGAGGTGATTGAGCAGATACATTCGTGACTTTTAAGACTTACCTGGATAGGCACATGAACAGACAGGGTATAGAAGGATACAGGCGGGTAGTCTAGATAGGACACATGATCGGTGCAGGCTTGGAGGGCCGAAGGGCCTGTTTGTGTGCTGTATTGTTCTTTGCGTGTGGAACAGCACTTGAAACAACTTTCCATTCGCAAGGACATCCATCGACCATTACGCTTTGTTTCCTGTTACTAAGCCAACTTTTACTTTTTATCCAGTTTCCCTGTATCCCATGAGCATTCACTACCATGTGGGACCTTGATAATCACCATGCTAAAATCTATGTACACCACACCCACTGCACTACCTTCATCAATCCTTCTTGTCACTTCCTCAAAGAATTCGATCAAATTTGTGAGGCAAGACATTCCTTTAACAAATCTATGCTGTCTATCCGACTAGTCCATGCCTTTGTGTGTGACAGTTACTCCTCCTATCTCAGGATCGATTCTACTAATTTGCCTACCACTGACATTAGACTAACTGGCCTATAATTGTTTGGCATTTCCTTTGATCCTATTTTAAACAATGGTACCATGTGATGTGTTGGGCAGGCTGGGTTTACGTGGACTGCGTTTGATGCAATGAAGAGAGACAGGCTTGCTGAGATGCAACATGATTTTATTTAACATCTAACTATATTACATGCTTAACTGTGGGTTGACACTATGCTGACTTGACTGGAGACCTGAGGCTAGCCTGACCAGACTGACTACCACATGGCGTTTGTACTAGCTGCTGCTCACAAGCTCTGACTGTCTCAGAGGCTGGATCCCGAGAGCGGGAAAACTGGCGCCCTCTGGCTTTATAGTGGTCGTGTCCTGTCTGGTGATTGGCTGCTGTGTTCTGTGTGTTCACTGGTCATCCTGTGTGTCAATCACTGCCTGTCTGTACGCCATCATATACATGGATGTATATTATGACACCATGTTTGCATTTCTCCAGTCCTCTGGTACCTCCAGTGTCGAGTGGGGATTGGAAAATCAACCTCAGAGCATCTATCATCTCCCTGACCATGTTCAGCAGCCTCAGAAACACTCCATTTGGCCCTGGCGACTTATCAACTTTCAAGGATTTCAACTCTGAGTACATCCTCTCTCTTTATGATTATCCCATCCGGTATCTCAGTGTTCCTCTTGGACTACTATATCTGTATCATCCCTTTCCTTTGTAAACACGGAGACAAAATATTAATTTAGAACACTTCCCATAGCCTCTGCATCTACACACAAGTTCCCCACTTCATCTCTGACAAGTCTCACTTTTTCCTTAACGAACATTTTCCCACTAATATATTGGTAAAACTGTTTCTTTAACTTTATTTGCTAATTTTTTTTCATACCCTCTCTGACTTCCTTATTTCCTTTTTGACTTTGTCCCTGCACTTTATATACTTGTCTAGGCTACCTGCAGTGCTTTGTTCTTTGTGCCCATCTTTTTCTCTTTGTGTTTGACCCTCCCCTGTATTCCTCCAGACAGCCAGGGGGGTGTAGATTTGACAGTCCCACTCTTATTCTTGGAGGGGACATGTCTACTTTGCACCTTTAGGATCTCTTTTAGTGCGTCCCACTGATTTATCCTCTAGCGATGCTGGCCAATCCACCTCAGCCAAGTCCTTTCTTATTTCTACAATATTTGTCTTCCCCCAGTTCAAAACTTTTACTCCTGCTTTATCTCGGTCCTTTTCCATGGTAATACTGAATCTAACTGAATTGTGATCAGCATCCCGATATAGTCACCAACTGTCACTTCACCCACTGTGCTCATCAAGACGAAGTCTAGAATTGCAACTCATCTTGTTGGGATTGTCACTAATTAAGTGAACAAATTTTCCTGGACACACTGCATGAATGTTTCTCCTTCAGTTCCCCTTATATTGTTTCAATCCCAGTTGATTTTGGGATAGTTAAAGTCCCCGACTATTATTGCCCTCTTGTTCTTACAGGCAGAAACCTGCCTACATATTTGCTCTTCTATCTCCCTTTCACTATTTGGGGAGTGTAGTAAACTCTCAGTAATGTGACTGCCCTTTTTTATTTCTAAACTCAACCCGTAAAGTCTCGTGTTGACCCGTTCAGTCTCTCATCCCTTCTCAAAACTGGAATGGGATTCCTTAACCATTAGTGCTGCTCCCCCTCCTCCTCCTCCCCCTCTGTCCTGCCTGAAAACTGTATCCAGGGATATTGAGCTGCCAATTTCCCCCCTCCTTTAACCAGGTTTATGTGTATAGCAATGACATTCTGCTGCCATGTATCTACCCCTGATCTCAACTCATCTTCCTAGTTTGTAATACTCCCCGCATTGAAGTATAAACAGTTTAACCTTGCCATTTTCTCTTGCTGGACACTTTTAAAAAACTTTGCTTCTCCTGTAATTCCAAGTCTATCACAACATCTTCCACATCATTGGCTAAAGTTCTGCCTCCATTTTCCTGATCTGCCTTTGACCTATCTGACCCTACACCTGGGATGTCATCCCCCTGTCACACTAGGTTAAATACTTTCCAACAGAAATAGTGAAAGCCCCTGCAAGGACCTTGGTCCCAGCTTTGCCTGGGTGCAGGTCCCACCTCAGAACCAGTCCCAATGCCTCAAGGATCTGAATCCCTCCCAGCTGCACCACCTCTCCAGCCACGCATTCATCAGATCTATCCTCCTATTCCTGCTCTTTCTAGCGCGTGGAGCTGAGAGTAATCCTGAGATTACTACATTTGAGGTCCTGGATTGTAGTTCATCTCCCAACCTCCTGTACTCAGCTTTAGGTCCTCATCCCTTAGTTTGCCGATGCATTGGTACCACAACCACTGGCTGTTCACCTAGCCCCCCCAGAATGCCCTGCAGCCGCTCCATGACATTCCCGACCCTGGCATCAGAGAGGCAACATACCATACTTGATTCACGTTTGTGATCACAGAAGCGTCTGTCTATAGAGGCTGGTTTAGCACTCTGGGCTAAATCGCTGGCTTTTAAAGCAGACCAAGGAAGGCCAGCAGCACGGTTCGATTCCCGTATCAGCCTGGCGACTAGGGTCTTTTCACAGTAACTTCATTGAAGTCTAATTTTACGGTACTAATCTATACTCCTTTTTATTTATATATTTATTTTAGACCCAACTATGTTTTAAACAATGAATTTGATTAAAAAGATTGGGAAAAAAAACCTCATAGAACATAGAACATAGAACGATACAGCGCAGTACAGGCCCTTCGGCCCTCGATGTTGCACCGACATGGAAAAAATCTAAAGGCCATCTAACCTACACTATGCCCTTATCATCCATATGCTTATCCAATAAACTTTTAAATGCCCTCAATGTTGGCGTGTTCACTACTGTTGCAGGTAGGGCATTCCACGGCCTCACCACTCTTTGCGTAAAAAACCCACCTCTGACCTCTGCCCTATATCTATTACCCCTCAATTTAAGGCTATGTCCCCTCGTGCTAGCCACCTCCATCCGCGGGAGAAGGCTCTCGCTGTCCACCCTATCTAACCCTCTGATCATTTTGTATGCCTCTATTAAGTCACCTCTTAACCTTCTTCTCTCTAACGAAAACAACCTCAAGTCCATCAGCCTTTCCTCATAAGATTTTCCCTCCATACCAGGCAACATCCTGGTAAATCTCCTCTGCACCCGTTCCAAAGCTTCTACGTCCTTCCTATAATGAGGCGACCAGAACTGTACGCAATACTCCAAATGCGGCCGTACCAGAGTTTTGTACAACTGCAACATGACCTCATGGCTCCGGAACTCAATCCCTCTACCAATAAAGGCCAACACACCATAGGCCTTCTTCACAACCCTATCAACCTGGGTGGCAACTTTCAGGGATCTATGTACATGGACACCGAGATCCCTCTGCTCATCCACACTACCAAGAATTTTACCATTAGCCAAATATTCCGCATTTCTGTTATTCTTTCCAAAGTGAATCACCTCGCACTTCTCCACATTAAACTCCATTTGCCACCTCTCAGCCCAGCTCTGCAGCTTATCTATGTCCCTCTGTAACCTGCAACATCCTTCCGCACTGTCTACAACTCCACCGACTTTAGTGTCGTCTGCAAATTTACTCACCCATCCTTCTGCGCCCTCCTCTAGGTCATTTATAAAAATGACAAACAGCAACGGCCCCAGAACAGATCCTTGTGGTACGCCACTCGTAACTGAACTCCATTCTGAACATTTCCCATCAACTACCACTCTCTGTCTTCTTTCAACTAGCCAATTTCTGATCCACATCTCTAAATCACCCTCAATCCCCAGCCTCCGTATTTTCTGCAATAGACGACCGTGGGGAACCTTATCAAACGCTTTACTGAAATCCATATACACCACATCAACTGCTCTACCCTCGTCTACCTGTTCAGTCACCTTCTCAAAGAACTCGATAAGGTTTGTGAGGCATGACCTACCCTTCACAAAACCATGCTGACTGTCCCTAATCATATTATTCCTATCTAGATGATTATAAATCGTATCTTTTATAATCCTCTCCAAGACTTTACCCACCACAGACGTTAGGCTCACCGGCCTATAGTTACCGGGGTTATCTCTACTCCCCTTCTTGAACAAAGGGACCACATTTGCTATCCTCCAGTCCTCTGGCACTATTCCTGTAGCCAATGATGACCTAAAAATCAAAGCCAAAGGCTCAGCAATCTCTTCCCTGGCTTCCCAGAGAATCCTAGGATAAATCCCATCCGGCCCCGGGGACTTATCTATTTTCACCTTGTCCAGAATTGCCAACACTTCTTCCCTACGCACCTCAATGCCATCTATTCTAATAGCCTGGGTCTCAGCATTCTCCTCCACAATATTATCTTTTTCTTGAGTGAATACTGACGAAAAGTATTCATTTAGTATCTCGCTTATCTCCTCAGCCTCCACACACAACTTCCCACCACTGTCCTTGACTGGCCCTACTCTTACCCTAGTCATTCTTTTATTCCTGACATACCTATAGAAAGCTTTTGGGTTTTCCTTGATCCTACCTGCCAAAGACTTCTCATGTCCCCTCCTTGCTCGTCTCAGCTCTCTCTTTAGATCCTTCCTCGCTTCCTTGTAAATATCAAGCGCCCCAACTGAAACTTCACGCCTCATCTTCACATAGGCCTCCTTCTTCCTCTTAACAAGAGATTCCACTTCTTTGGTAAACCACGGTTCCCTCGCTCGACCCCTTCCTCCCTGCCTGACTGGTACGTACTTATCAAGAACATGCAATAGCTGTTCCTTGAACAAGCTCCACATATCCAGTGTGCCCAACCCTTGCAGCCTACTTCTCCAACCAACACATCCTAAGTCATGTCTAATGGCATCATAATTGCCCTTCCCCCAGCTATAACTCTTGCCCTGCGGGGTATACTTATCCCTTTCCATCACTAACGTAAAGGTCACCGAATTGTGGTCACTGTTTCCAAAGTGCTCACCTACCTCCAGATCTAACACCTGGCCTGGTTCATTACCCAAAACCAAATCCAATGTGGCCTCGCCTCTTGTTGGCCTGTCAACATATTGTGTCAGGAAACCCTCCTGCACACATTGTACAAAGAATGACCCATCTAATGTACTCGAACTATATCTTTTCCAGTCAATATTTGGAAAGTTAAAGTCTCCCATAACAACTACCCTGTTACTTTCGCTCTTTTCCAGAATCATCTTCGCCATCCTTTCCTCTACATCCCTAGAACTATTAGGTGGCCTATAGAAAACTCCCAACAGGGTGACCTCTCCTTTCCTGTTTCTACCCCCGGCCCATACTACCTCAGAAGAAGAGTCCCCATCTAGCATCCTTTCCGCCACCGTAATACTGTCCTTGACTAGCAGCGCCACACCTCCCCCTCTTTTGCCCCCTTCTCTGAGCTTACTAAAACACCTAAACCCCGGAACCTGCAACAACCATTCCTGTCCCTGCTCTATCCATGTCTCTGAAATGGCCACAACATCGAAGTCCCAGGTACCGACCCATGCTGCCAGTTCCCCTACCTTATTTCGTATACTCCTGGCATTGAAGTAGACACACTTCAAACCACCTACCTGAACACTGGCACCCTCCTGCGAAGTCAAATCTGTGCTCCTGACCTCTATACTCTCAATCTCCCGTACCCTAAAACTACAATCCAGGTTCCCATGCCCCTGCTGAATTAGTTTAAACCCCCCCAAAGAGCACTAACAAATCTCCCCCCCAGGATATTGGTGCCCCTCAGGTTCAGATGTAGACCATCCTGTCTATAGAGGTCCCACCTTCCCCAGAAAGAGCCCCAGTTATCCAGAAATCTGAATCCCTCCCGCCTGCACCATCCCTGTAGCCACGTGTTTAATTGCTCTCTCTCCCTATTCCTCATCTCACTATCACGTGGCACGGGCAACAACCCAGAGATAACAACTCTGTTTGTTCTCGCTCTGAGCTTCCATCCTAGCTCCCTAAAGGCCTGCCTGACATCCTTGTCCCCTTTCCTACCTATGTCGTTAGTGCCAATGTGGACTACGACTTGGGGCTGCTCCCCCTCCCCCTTAAGGACCCGGAAAACACGATCCGAGACATCACGTACCCTTGCACCTGGGAGGCAACATACCAAACGTGAGTCTCTCTCGCTCCCACAAAATCTCCTATCTGTGCCCCTGACTATTGAGTCCCCAATTACTAATGTTCTACTCCTTTCCCCCCTTCCCTTCTGAGCAACAGGGACAGACTCCGTGCCAGAGGCCCGTACCCCATGGCTTACCCCTGGTAAGTCGTCCCCCCCCACAAGTATCCAAAACGGTATACTTGTTACTCAGGGGAACGACCGCAGGGGGTCCCTGCACTGACTGCTTCTTCCCAGTCCCTCTTACAGTTACCCATCTATCTCCAGTCTTTGGTGTAACTATTTCCCTGAAGCTCCTATCTATGACCCCCTCTGCCTCCCGAATGATCCGAAGTTCATCCAGCTCAAGCTCCAGGTCCCTAACACGGTTTTTGAGGAGCTGGAGTTGGGTGCACTTCCCACAGATGAAATCAGCAGGGACACTGACGGCGTCCCTCACCTCAAACATTCTGCACCTCAAACCTACTCACCAAATCAGTTGCTTTGGCTGGTCCTACGTCACTTTCTGAACTGGCGGTATGTATTTATCCTTCTCCATTGTTCTTTCAAACTCCCAGCTGCTCTCGCTCTTACATCTTCTCCACTCCTTATTATACAATTGATAACTGTACTCACCCAATTAGCTCTTTCGATTTTCTGGCTCTGCTTTCAGGGTCACTTCTCCTTTATCCTACAAGCTTGGTTCACTAACCGTTATCTTTTTCAGTTACACAGTCCCTAATATCAGTTACTCACCAACCAATCAGTTTACCACATCCTGTGATATTGCTGTTGATTTTTTTCTTGAACCCCAGCATGCTGTTTGAACAGCTCCTGAGCCTCGAGAAGACCCCGAGCCTCGGGCTGTCTTTATCCGTGCCTCAGTACACGGTGACCCACGCAGGTCCAGTCCTCCCTCCTGCCGAAGGCAAGTCAAGAGTTTTGGGGCGAAGATGGAGTTGAGGATTATCACATAAGATCAGTCATGATCTCATTGAATGGTGGAGCAGACTCGATGGGCCAAATGGCCTACTTCTGCTTCCACATCTTGGGATCTTATCTGTACCTCTTCCAAATAGTCAAACACAAATGGTAATTGTCAATTGTACCTTTGCCAGCTCTTCAATTAGACTCGCCCAAAGCGGAATGTATAATATCCCCTCTTTAAGATTAGCCTAACAGTCTTTGTTACTCATTAATTACTCTCAAAACCTTGGGTGTTCAGATTCAATTTTCACCTTTCTACCTGCCGCCCTTAACTCCTGTATCAATACAGTAAAAAACAATTTTTTTTTTTTTACAGAATATCCTCCTTCGAACTTCACACAATATCCTCTATGTAATTAGAACACATTCAGCAATGCTGTGTTCTATGGTCCAAATATAAATATAACCAGGGGCTGGTTTAGCACAGTGGGCTAAATCGCTGGCTTGTAGTGCAGAACAATGCCAGCAGCACGGGTTTAATTCCCGTACCAGCCTCCCCGAAGAGGCGCCGGAATATGGCGACTAGGGGCTTTTCACAGTAACTTCACTGAAGCCTACTTGTGACAATAAATGATTATTATTATGATAAACCTGGAATTTGATACTTTTCATGTGATCTTTTACACTTGAACACTCAGCACTAAAATCCATGTGTATCTGCACTTTTTATTTCATGTGAGACTCTGGCTCTAACAGTATTTGTTTGATTTTTAAAATTTAGAGTACCCTATTCATTTTTTCCAATTAAGGAGCGATTTAGCGTGGTCAATCCACCTAGCCTGCACATCTTTTTGGGTTGTGGGGGCGAAACCAATGCAAAAACGGGGAGAACGTGCAAACTCCACACGGACGTTTATAAGCAGGGGGATTGAGTTTCGGAACCACAAGGTCATGCTGCAGCTGTACATAACTCTGGTGCGGCCGCACCTGGAGTACTGCGTGCAGTTCTGGTCACCACATTATAGGAAGGATGTGGAAGCTTTGGAAAGGGTTCAGAGGAGATTTACTAGGATGTTGCCTGGTATGGAGGGAAGGTCTTACGAGGAAAGGCTCAGGGAATTGAGGTTGTTTTCGTTAGAGAGGAGAAGGCTGAGAGGTGACTTAATAGAGACATACAAGATAGTCAGAGGGTTAGATAGGGTGGACAGTGAGAGTCTTTTTCCTCGGATGGTGTTGACCAACACGAGGGGACATAGCTTTAAATTGAGGGGTTATAGATATAGGACAGATATCAGAGGCAGTTTCTTTACTCAGAGAGTAGTAGGGGTGTGGAACGCCCTGCCTGCAACAGTAGTAGACTCGTCAACTTTAAGGGCATTCAAGTGGTCACTGGATAGACATATGGATGAAAATGGAATAGTGTAGGTCAGATAGGCTTCAGATGGTTTCACAGGTCGGCGCAACATCGAGGGCCGAAGGGCCCGTACTGCGCTGTAGTGTTCTATGTTCTATGGACAGTGACCCAGAGCCGGGATCGAACCTGGGACCTCGGTGCCGTGAGGCAGCAGGGCTAACCCACTGCGCCACCGTGCTGCCGGCTCTAACAGTGTTAATCAGTCTTCCCGCCAGATACCAACAAGCCCAGGGTGAAATTCAAGCAGTTGCTGCTGCCACAATAAAGGCTCATAAAAGTAGCAGTGCTTGGGTCGAGGAAATGGAGGGTGGAATAGTAGCCTTGGATTTCAGACAAAAGATACCTTTAGGAAGGGAAGGAAAATCAGTTCTCACAATAAATGTATAAAAGAAACAAGAATGCTTAATCTGCATTTATTTGCAACACAGCAATATACAATGGCCCAAATGTGACTGCCAACTCACCATTCAAGACAAAAGCTTCTTTCATTTCTGTACGGTCAGTCACAACCCAATAATTTCAAGTCCATCCGAGGTTTTCTGGCCAATCACTTCTACAGAGTCACGTTGCCAAACATCATCCTGTTTGTGGCTTAGATAATTTTTACTGCCTGCTGATAGGGTTTCCTGCACATGTATTTCACCTTCAATGAAGGAACTGCCCACTTGCCAAGCAAAACAAAAACTTTAACGTAAAACGGGTAAAATACTTCCCCCAAATCGTGGAAAATAAGATAATTGCAATTCACGACTGCAGAGTTATAAATAGCACTTTAAACAAACTTTGTAAGATTGATTCATCTTGAGCCCATTGCACTTGGTCTAAATTCAGTTATTTCCAATAGCCAGGTACATAAACTCAGGAGCCATTATAAAAAGAAATATAGCAAGTAGTACATTACAGGGAACAGAAAAAAAGACATACTTCAGATCACAAGTGGCTTCTTCCTTTCTGCAAAGGTTTGGAATCCTTTTGTACCATCTGGACCTCTGGGCAAACGTACTACTCCTTGGGGCAGTCCACCTGCAGAATGCATTTTTCGGGAAAGCAGAGGGCTGTCTGTTGGACTGTTTTCATGCGATATCACCTGTGCTTGCTTTCGTTTCTGTACCCATGGGCTGCCAGAGGGCGTGTTGCTACTGTCAGATGAATAGTCAGTCCACTTACTTCCTAATTCAGGACTTGTAGCAGGGCTGAGCTTTGCATCTACAGTAAGTGGAGATTTCCATGGAATTATGTTCTTCCGCTGTATCGATGGGCTTGAACGGGGACTAGTCCATGGACTGGATCGAGGTGAAGCATTAGGACTCAGATGATTGTTTTGATAGGTGTTGGGGCACAGCTGATTATTGGGTATAAGTTTGCGGCTAAACATTGGAGAAGCAGGGTTGCTTTCAGTGTCCGATGAGCTGTACACAGAGGAATCTTCACCCGTGTACTGCAGCTCTTCCACTCGCTTATTGGCAGATTTGCTTTTTGACCCATTTTTGCCATCATCTTCAGCTTCTTTGGTCTTCTCTCTGACAACTTTCTTCTTTCGTGGTTTCATGCCTATCAACACCACTTTCATGCCATCATCTGTTTTTCCAAGTGACTCATGTGCTTTGATTGCAGATTCAACATCTTCAAACTCTACAATCACACACTCTTTCATTCCTAGCTGTGAATAGCGACTGCTTAACCTCTTCACATCTGCAGGAAGCTCCTTTCCAGGCTTTAGAACACGAACAGAAGAGATTGGACCAAACAAGCCAAACACCTTTACTATGTACTCCATTACCTTCTCTTGCAAGCCACTGTTTTCAGATTCCTGGTTTTGGTTTAAAGCTTGAAATTCTGGGCACATGTGCATATCATTTACCAACAGCATCCGACTGGGAAGATTTTCACTAGGGAACACTGGAACAGGAGTTTTCCTTCTCACCTTTCTTCCTTCTTCATTCAGCTCCAGTAGCTGTGAGTGCTTCAGAGCAAAGGCAGTGGTTTGCCAGTCACGAGTCAAATGCTTCACCTGAAACAGGAAAGATCTGGTTTTAATAGTTCCTAGTTTATCAGCTAGGTTTGTAGCGAAGTCAATTCACTAAAGGCATTACTGACTGTACTGTAGCAACCACTTGCAGTTTACGAGGGGAAAACTTCAAAAGGACACAGAGTTTAAGTACGAATTTTACTGAGTTTATTTTGCAAAATAAATATGTCCAATCAAGCAATCTTGACACAGTTTTATATTCCTAAAATCTGCTCGAGTAGTTTGCGTCTATTCTTCACAAGTAGATGAACTGAATGCCACAGTAGAGGAGGAGGGTGTAGAGACATTAGTGAGGATAAAGTAGAGAAATTAGGTCCAAAACAGAAACTGTGACCACAATTCCTCAAACCCCACAGATGTGAGAGATGCATTATGATTGTAGATGTTACACATGTGTAAAAACAAGAGAGAATGAACCTGGTAACCACAGGCCAGTGGTGAAAAACCTACTGGAGGCTATTGTCATGGAAAAACCATGGGTTCATAAGAATTCTTCTGAAAACTTTGAAGAGTCATATTATTTTTTAAAATCTTTTTTAAAAATAAATTTAGAGTACCCAATTATTTTTTTTCCAATTAAGGGGCAATTTAGCATGGCCAATCCACCTACTCTGCACACCTTTGAGTTGTGGGGGTGCAAACTCCACATGGACAGTGACCCAGAGCTGGGATCAAACCTGGGACCTCGGCGCCATGAGGCAGTGGGGCTAACCCACTGTGCCACCGTACTGCCCTGGGACCTCGGAACCGTGCTGCCCTGGGACCTCGGCGCCATGAGGCAGCAGGGCTAACCCACTGCGCCACCGTGCTGCCCTGGGACCTCGGCACCGTGAGGCAGCGGGGCTAACCCACTGTGCCACCGTGCTGCCCTGGGACCTCGGAACCGTGCTGCCCTGGGACCTCGGAGCCATGAGGCAGCGGGGCTAACCCACTGCGCCACCGTGCTGCCCTGGGACCTCGGCGCCATGAGGCAGCGGGGCTAACCCACACCGTGCTGCCCTGGGACCTCGCCGCCATGAGGCAGCGGGGCTAACCCACACCGTGCTGCCCTGGGACCTCGGCGCCATGAGGCAGCAGGGCTAACCCACTGCGCCACCGTGCTGCCCTGGGACCTCGGCGCCATGAGGCAGCGGGGCTAACCCACTGCCCCACCGTGCTGCCCTGGGACCTCGGCACCATGAGGCAGCGGGGCTAACCCACACCGTGCTGCGCTGGGACCTCGGCGCCATGAGGCAGCGGGGCTAACCCACTGCCCCACCGTGCTGCCCTGGGACCTCGGCACCGTGAGGCAGCGGGGCTAACCCACTGTGCCACCGTGCTGCCCTGGGACCTCGGCACCGTGAGGCAGCGGGGCTAACCCACTGTGCCACCGTGCTGCCCTGGGACCTCGGCGCCATGAGGCAGCGGGGCTAACCCACTGTGCCACCGTGCTGCCCTGGGACCTCGGCACCGTGAGGCAGCAGGGCTAACCCACTGTGCCACCGTGCTGCCCTGGGACCTCGGCACCGTGAGGCTGCAGGGCTAACCCACTGTGCCACCGTGCTGCCCTGGGACCTCGGCACCGTGAGGCAGCGGGGCTAACCCACTGTGCCACCGTGCTGCCCTGGGACCTCGGCACCATGAGGCAGCGGGGCTAACCCACACCGTGCTGCCCTGGGACCTCGGCACCATGAGGCAGCGGGGCTAACCCACTGTGCCACCGTGCTGCCCTGGGACCTCGGCACCGTGAGGCAGCGGGGCTAACCCACTGTGCCACCGTGCTGCCCTGGGACCTCGGCACCATGAGGCAGCGGGGCTAACCCACTGTGCCACCATGCTGCCCTGGGACCTCGGCACCGTGCTGCCCTGGGACCTCGGCGCCATGAGGCAGCGGGGCTAACCCACTGTGCCACCCTGCTGCCCTGGGACCTCGGCGCCATGAGGCAGCGGGGCTAACCCACTGTGCCACCGTGCTGCCCTGGGACCTCGGCATCGTGAGGCTGCAGGGCTAACCCACTGTGCCACCGTGCTGCCCTGGGCCCTCGGCACCATGATGCAGCGGGGCTAACCCACTGTGCCACCGTGCTGCCCTGGGACCTCGGCGCCATGAGGCAGCGGGGCTAACCCACTGAGCCACCGTGCTGCCCTGGGCCCTCGGCACCATGATGCAGCGGGGCTAACCCACTGTGCCACCGTGCTGCCCTGGGACCTCGGCACCGTGAGGCTGCAGGGCTAACCCACTGCGCCACCGTGCCGCCCTGGGACCTTGGCACCCTGCTGCCCTGGGACCTTGGCACCCTGCTGCCCTGGGACCTCGGCGCCGTGAGGCAGCGGGGCTAACCCACTGTGCCACCGTGCTGCCCTGGGACCTCGGAGCCATGAGGCAGCGGGGCTAACCCACTGTGCCACCGTGCTGCCCTGGGACCTCGGAGCCATGAGGCAGCGGGGCTAACCCACTGTGCCACCGTGCTGCCCTGGGACCTCGGCGCCATGAGGCAGCGGGGCTAACCCACTGTGCCACCGTGCTGCCCTGAAGAGTCATATTAGACACAAAGCTTTAATTCTGTCTCTCTACAAACGCTGCCAGCTGAATATTTCCAGCACTTGGCTTTCTTTTTATAATGAATTAACAAAGGATTTCCTAATAAAATTGTGTCTGACTTGGAGAGGCGATGGGGGCACAGTGTCATTGGAATAGTAATCTAGAGGCCCGTGGTAATTATCTGGGGAACCAGGTTCATTCCCACCACGGCAGATGGTGGAATTTAAACTCCATAAAAAATATCTGGAATTAAAAGTCTAATAGTGACTATGAGACCATTGTCGAGGAAATCTGCCATCCTTACCTGGTCTGGCCTACATGTGCCTCCAGACCCACAGCAATGTGATTGTTAAATACCCTAGCAAGCCGCTCACGAGCGGCACTGTAGCACAGCGGTTACCACAGTTGCTTCACAGTGCCAGGGACCAGGGTTTGATTCCCAGCTTGTGTCACGGTCTGTGCAGAGTCTGCACGTTCTCCCCATATCTGCACGGGTTTCCTCCGGGTGCTCCGGTTTCCTTCCACAATCCAAAGATGTGCAGATTAGGTAGATTGGCCGTGATAAATTACCCTTAGTGTCCAAAAAGGAGGCTAAGTGGGGTTACTGGGTTATGGGGATAGGATCTTCATAGGTCGGGTGACCTTTCCAGGGGCTGGTGCAGACTCGATGGGCCAAATAGCCTCCTTCTGCACTGTAAATTCTATGAAATCTATGAAACTGCCACAAAAATACATAAAAGGAATGAAACCGGACGGACTACCCAGCATTGACCCAGGCATCGGAAACGACAATGGCAATCCCAGTCCTGCCGACCCTGTAAAGTTATTAACATCTGGGGGCTTGTGCCAAAGTTGGGAGAGCTGTCTCACAGACTAGTCAAGCAACAGCCTGACATAGTCATACTCACAGAATCATACCTTACAGACATTGTCCCAGGCACCCCGATCACCATCCCTGGATATGTCCTGTCTCTCCAGCAGGACAGACGCAGCAGAGGTGGCGGCACAGTGGTATACAATCGGGCAGGAGTTACCCTGGGAGTCCTCAACATCGACTCTGGACCCCATGAAGTCTCATAGCTTCAGGTCAAACATGGGCAAGGAAACCTCCTGCTGATTACTACGTACCAGCCACCATCAGCTCAGCTGATGAATCAGTACTCCTCCTTGTTGAACACCACTTGGAGGAAGCACTGAGAGTGGCAAGAATGCAGATTATGCTCTGGGTGGGGGACTTCGATGTCCATCACCAACAGTGGCTCGATTGTACCACCACAGACCGAGCTGGCCAGGTCCTAAAGGACATAGCTGCTAGATTGGGACTGCAGCAGGTGATGAGGGAAGTGACCACCGCACAGTCCTTGTGGAGACAAAGTCCCGTCTTCACATTGAGGATATCCTCCATCGTGTTGTGTGGCACTACCACCGTGCTAAATGGGATAGACTTTGAACACATCTAGCAATTCAAGACTGGGCAACCATGAGGTGCTGTGGGCCATCAGCAGCAGCAGAATTGTATTCAACCACAATCTGCAACCTCATGGCCCAGCATATCCCCCACTCTACCATTACCATCAAGTCAAGGGATCAACCCTGGTTCAATGAAGAGTGGAGGAGAGCATGCCAGGAGCAACACCAGGTATACCCAAAATGAGGTGTCAACCTGGTGAAGCTACAACCAACGGATTAGGTCTAAGCTCTACAGTTCTGCCCCACCCAGCCGTGAATGATAGTGGACAATTAACTCACTGGAGGAGGAGGCGACACAAATATCTCCATCCTTAATGATGGGTAAGTGCAGCTTGATCACTTGCATCTACCTGGCAATGTAGAACATTTCTCAGGTGTGCCCTGCACACAAGCGACAGGACAAATCCAACTCAGTTTCTGATCAATGGTAACCCCCCAGGATGTTGATAGTGGGGGATTCAGCGATGGTAACGCCATTGAATGTCGAGGGGCGATGGTTAGATCCTCTCTCGTCGGAGATGGTCATTGCCTGGCACTTGTGTGGTGCGAATATAACTTGTCAGCCCAAGCCTGGATATTGTCCAGGTCTTCCTGCATATCGACATGGACTGCTTCATTATCTGAGGAGTCGCGAATGGTGCTGCACATTGCGCAGTTATCCGCAACCATTTGTGATGTTATAGAATTTCTGCAGTGCAGAAGGAGGCCATTCGGCCTACTGAGTCTGCAGCAACCGTCTGAAAGAGCACCCTACCCAGCCCACTCCCCTGTAACACCCCTGGACACTAAGGGCAATTTAGTATGGCCAATCCACCTAACCTGCACATCTTTGGACTGTGGGAGGAAACCGGAGCATCTGAAGGAAACCCACGCAGACATGGGGAGAACGTGCAAATTCCACACAGGCAGTCACCCGAAGCTGGAATCGAACCCGAGTCCCTGGGGCTGTGCTGGGCCGAGGGGGGTGGAGATTGTGGTGGGAAAGAGAGTGAAGCTTCAGATGGAGAGGTGAAGGTGGCGGCGGATTGAGGGGGGTGGAGGTAGGCACATGATAGTAACGTGTGCGTTGGAGGGGTGCTTGGTGGTGCTTGTTATTGTAAATGGCCCAAATTGGGATGATGCAGAGGAGATTCACCAGGACATTGCCTGGGATGGAGCATTTTAGGTATGAAGAAAGGCTGGAAAAGCACAGGTTTGCTTTGGAGCAGAGAAGGTGGAGGGCTCTGGTTGAGGTGGATAAGATTATGAGGGGCATGGATGGGGTGGATAGAAAACAGCTGTTCCCCTTCATTGAAGGGTCAATAACAAGGGGGCATTATTTTAAGGTGAAAGGCAAGGTTTTTCATCCAGAGGGTGTTGGGAATCTGGAATGAAGGGAGGGTAGTTGAGGCAGGAAACCTTACAATCTTTAAAAATACTTGGATCAGCACTTGAAATTTCACAACATTCGAGGCTCTGGGCCAAATGCTGGGAAGTGGGATTAGTGTCGATTTCAGAGTAGTTTTTGTTGGTGCAGGCTTGATGGTCTACAGGGCATCTTTCTGTCCTGAATGATTCTATGGAATATTGTGCGCAAGCTGTACCATATTTTAGGATGGATGTCAAACCATGGAGAAATTGAAGAAGCTGTTATTCAAAGTAGGAAAAGGAGGTCTTCAGATTTGAGGGGTTTTGATTGAGTTAAGGAGAAACTCTTGGGTCGATAACTTTAAGTTATGGAAAGTAATTGGAAAAAGAACGGGTTGGAAGAAATGAGAAGTTATTTCAGTGGGTCTAAATAAACTGGTACACAGTAACTGGTGCACACAACTGAAGCAGTGGTAGAATCGGACACCTTTCAGAGCATTCTAAAGACAATGGACGTGTTCCATCCTTCTCCAGTAAAAGGCCGAGTTAGGTGAATTGGACATTCTGAATTCTCCCTCAGTGTACCTGAACAGGCGCCGGAGTGTGGCGACGTAACTTCATTGCAGTGTTAATGTAAGCCTCCTTCTGACACTAATAAAGATTATTATTATTAAAAAACTGTAGTATTTTGGCTCACGCAACTGTCAACTCTTCATGTGAATCCATCGAGTCGAGGTCATGTAGGTGAAGTTGGGCATATTAACTACCCAATTCTGCCCAATACCATGTTGCACTTTACAGCTTGAATGAGGAACCGGGAAATTCTCAGTCTTTTGTACGAGATGTTAAATCAAGATCTGACCTGACCCCTCAGTTAGATGTAAAAAAGGTTGTGCCGTTACTTGATGAGCATATTGTTGAAAACGTCTAGTTCGTGGGCTTTAGAAATTAAAGTTTTGACTGTGGAGAATGGGAAGAATCAAATTGGGAAAGTGATGAGGAAACGTGGGTGGAATTTTAATTCAAACACACCTGGGGTCATGTTGACTTAAGAGGTGAACATAAGAATTAGGAGTAGGTCATTTGGCCCTTGCTCCATCATCCAATACGATCATGGCTGGCTGTTGCCTCTGTCCACTTTCTTGTCCATCTTCCATAACCCTGGACTTTCTCGTCGATCGAAAATATAACTCCGTTAGAAAGGAAAGATCACAAAAATAGTGGGGAGGAGGGCACTTACTTTAAAAATAAATAAATTTAGAGTACCCAATTATTATTTTTTAATTTTCCAATCAGGGGCAATTTAGCGTGGCCAATCCACCTAACCTACACACCTTTGGATTGTGTGGGTGAAACCCATGCAGACATGGGGAGAATGTGCAAACTCCACACGGACAGTGACCCAGAGGCGGGATTCGAACCTGGGTCCTCAGCGCCGCAGTCCCAGTGCTAACCACTGCGCTACATGCCACCCCCATAGGGCACTTATTTAACGGAAGAATTGGAGACATGACTTTTACAGTTATTACAATAAAGGACAAGTTATTCATGTGGTTTCCCAGAATTAAAGAACGTTTTGGAATTGGAAGGTAGTTAATTTGCCTTTTTACCTGGGAACAGACTTGGTGAGAGATTGCCATGGAGATGGGCAGAGCTGAGCGATTTCTGTGAATTCAATTGGATCATAAACAGGCAAAACTGGTTAATGTTTGGAAAGCAGCTAAGAGACTGTCAGCTTTGGGCATTAGGTAGCTTGTAGCTCCTGGAAAGTAAAGTGGTAAAGCCAGACCTACACATCAAGACAGTGAATGGGAGAATTGCGATTGGGAGCTGGTATTCAGTTTGAGACCAAGTTGGTGAGGGGAAAATCGACTAGAAGATTTGTTTAGCTAGAAGCGAAAGGAAGAAATTTCAGTAATCATCTCAATAAAAGGCAGTTAACCTTGTTGCAGTTAGAGTTTTGGAAATACTCATTTGGAAATACTTAAAAGGAGAATTTTTGAGACAGATTGTTGAGACAGAAAGGGGGTTGAATGATTTCCGGTGGCAGCCATGGAGTGAGCGGTCACACATTTGGTGGCTCCCGCTCGAGGTGGGATTTTTCGGTCCTTTCCTACTCGATTTAGGGGGTGTTTGCTGGTATGAGGTGCATGAGCACTGGGGAACTGCAATACTCCACCGGTGGGGCCGATTTATGGCTTATCAGACGAGGAGTGTAACAAGTATGAAGCAGCAGCTGGAATTTTGAGATGCGACACAGGAAAAGATGGCAGAGGATGCTGGGGTATTGTTGCGAGCCCAGTAGTCTGCTGAACAGCTTTAATAATAATAATCTTTATTGTCACAAGTAGGCTTACATTAACACTGCAATGAAGTTACTGTGAAAATCCCCTAGTCGTCACATTCCGGCGCCTGTTCGGGTACACAGAGAGAGAATTCAGAATGTCCAAATTATCTAACAGCACGTTTTTCGGGACTTGTGGGAGGAAACCGGAGCACCCGGAGGAAACCCACGCAGACACAGGGAGCACGTGTAGACTCCGCACAGACAGTGACCCAAGCCGGGAATCGAACCTGGGACCCTGGCGCTATGAGCTTGCGGACTTTTTGAATGCAAAGTTCCAGCAGCAGAGGCAGGAGGCCTCAGAAGACCTGGCATGGGTGGTGGAACCACTTAGGGCGGCTATCGGGAGAGTGGGGCAGAGGCTGTAGGCGCAGGGTCTGGCACTACAGAAGATGGAGGAGCCGATGGGGGAGCATGGGGACCAGCTGGCCTTGCTGGAGGCAGAGATGGTGCTTATGGCGGATAGCCAGAAGAGATAGAGGGAGAAGGTGGATGACCTCAAGAACCATTCTAGGAGGCAGAATCTCCAGGCTGTCTTTGGGGATTGAGGGAACGCAGGCCGCAAAGTATGTGGCAAGTATGTTGGAGACGTTGGTGGGGGAGGGGTTCTTTGACCCCCCTCCCAAGGTGGATTGCGCGCACCGGGTGATGTGTTGGGCAGGCTGGGTCGATGTGGACTGCACTTGATGCAGTGTAGCGAGAGACAGACCTCCAACACTGGATAAGATGCAACACGGTTTTATTTAACCTCTTAACTATTATACATGTTCAACTGTGGGAAGGCACTATGCTGACTTGACGGGAGACCTGACACTAGCCTGACCAGACTAACTAGCTACCGCATGGTGTTTGCACTGACTAGCTCACAAACTCTGACTGTCTCAGAGGCTGGGTCCCGAAAGAGCAGGAAACCTGGTGCCCTCTGGCTTTATAGTGGTAGTGTCCAGTCTGGTGATTGGCTGCTCGGTTCTGTGTGCCTACTGGTCATCCTGTGTGTCAATCATTGCCTGTCTGCAGTTCATTATATACACAGATATATATTATGACACCGGGCACTGAGGAGGCAGCTGAAGACGGGGGAGACGCCGAGGCGATGGCGGTGCGGCTGCATCATTCTTTCAATAAGGAGAAGATACTGAGGTGGGCGAAGCAAATGAAAAAGTGCACCTGGGAAGGAAGCGTGAAGGTTGGGGAGGGGGAAGTAGGGGGTGGGGGGAGGTTGTTTTGTTACCTGTTGCCATAGTTGGCTTTTTGTGAATATATATTAAAAATGCCTCCAATAAAATGCTTTTTTTTAAAAAAGGGAGGATTGAATTTATGGCTTTGAATTTTACATGGGTAATGTTTTCACGGGTGTTTCTGAGACACCTCATTAGTACCCGCATCATTTGGCAACTCATCTATGAACAGTACTACATAGTGAAATTTATCTTTGCTTCCAAGCATGGTGCCAGGGCTGAATTGGTCCTTCACATACCAGATAACTAACCCACTGAGTTAAGACAGTGAGCTAATTATAGTATTCCACAACCCAATCAATAATTAGAAAATTCAGCACAGATTTTAATTGAATCCAAAACCCAATCTAGAACACGAATCCTTGAAAGCTTGAATCATGTATTTACATTCCATTTCCATAAGACATAGGAGCAGAATTAGGCCATTCGGCCCATTGAGTCTGCTCCGCCATTCAATCATGGCTGATATTTTTCTCATCCCCGTTCTCCTGCCTTCTCCCATAACCCCTGTTCCCCTTATTAATCAAGAACTTATCTATCTCTGTCTTAAATACACTCAGTCAATTGGCCTCCACAGCCTTCTGCGGCAAAGAGTTCCACAGATTCACCCCGCTCTGGCTGAAGAATCTCCTCCTCATCTCTGTTTTAAAGGATCGTCCCTTTAGTCTGAGATGGTGTCCTCTGGTTCTAGTTTTTCCTACAGGTGGAAACATCCTCTTCACGTCCACTCTATCCAGGCCTCGCAGTATCCTGTAAGTTTCAATAAGATCCCCCCTCACCCTTCTAAACTCCAACGAGTACAGACCCAGAGTCCTCAACCGTTCCTCATGCGACAAGCTCTTCATTCCAGGGATCATTCTGGTGAACCTCCTCTGGACCCTTTCCAAGGCCAGCACACCCTTCACATCATTTCAGGCTCTGATCACCTCAATTCAACGTTTAACATTAAAAAAAAACGACCTTTTTGATCATACGAAACACTAACTCACATGCAAACAAGATATTGGAACAGTCTCCGATTGTATACACCAAGTATTTTCTAATTTAACTACCTTTTTGAAGGAGGTCAGTAGTTTAACACTGACATATCCCATTTTATTTCTTCTCACATGCTTCAGTAGAAATGCATCTTTCTCCAGGTTCTCATCCGAAAGGTAATATTCAATCTGAGAAATTAGGTTTTGCATCAGCTCAGGGTCAGGAGTCATCCAGTCACCGTCCAGCTCATCCAGCTCGTTCTCTGCTCCACTGAAAGAAGCCCTTGAAGAGGTACACAAAAATATATGAACATAACTAGCAGTAGACATTCAGCCCTTTTGAGCCTGCTCTGCTGTTCAATACGATCATGGTCGCTCTTCTACCTCAATTCCATGCCTGCCTGCTCTCCAAATCCATCGATTCTCTGTGCGATCAAAACTCTTCATTTTTTACCCTTTAAAAAAATAAATTTAGAGTACAAGTGGAAACATCCTCTCCACATCCACTCTATCCAAGCCTAGCTGCATCCTGTAAGTTACAAAAAGATCCCCCCTCATCCTTTTAAACTCCAACGAGTACAGATCCAGAGTCCTCAACCATTCCTCATAAGTCAAGCTTTTCATTCCAGGGATCATCCTTGTGACCCTCCTCTGGACCCTTTCCAAGGCCAACACATCCTTCCTTAGATATTGTCCTCCTTTGCTGAATTCTAAACTGCTCTCAATACTCAGGCTCCTTAATTTTTCTTTATTTTTATCCCCTTTTTAAAAATGTTTTCCAATTAAGGGGCAATTTTAGCATGGCCAATCCACCTGCCCTCTACACCATATATGTCAAACTCAAGGCCCACGGGCCAAATCCAGCCCGCGGTGGAATTATCTTTGGCCCGCGAGATAATATCTAATTACTTTTTTTTTAAATTTTAATTTTTTAAAAAAATTTAGATTAGCCAATTATTTTTTCCAATTAAGGGGCAATTTAGTGTGGCCAATCCACCTACTCTGCACATTTCTGGGTTGTGGGGGCGAAACCCACGCAGACACGGGGAGAATGTGAAAACTCCACACGGACAGTGACCCAGAGCCGGGATCGAACCTGGGACCTCAGCGCCGTGAGGCGGTTGTGCTAACCACTAGGCCACCGTGCTGCCCTAATAATATCTAATTACTATTAAAGCTGGCCCCAGCAATTGAAGCGCCTATGGCGTATGATATGGCTGATGCCGAGTTTATTCAGGTATAGCGTGAATCACAAAGTGTTGGCCTGTGGAAAAATGTTTCATTAGAAATTACTCTGGAAAAGCTCCAGATAAAGCAATAAGAAATAAATGCAACTAATTTTTTTATTTATTTAATATTTAATGTTGTTTTTATAGGCAATAACCTAAGCTTTATTAGTTCCAGGTTCAATAAGTTCATTTCAATAAGGTTTGCAAAAAACATTGAACCAGTCCCGGCCCTCGACTGTTTTGGCCCACGGTATATTTGAGTTTGACACCCCTGCTCTACACGGACAGTGACCTGGGGCCGGAATCGAACCCGGGACCTCGGTGCCGTGATGCAGCAGTGCTAACCACTGTGCCACCATGCTGCCCCTCCTTAATTTTTCTTGTAACTTTATCGACTCTCCTTTGGGTCAAATGCTATTTTAATTTATTGTGTTAGCCATGGTTGGGCTACTTTTCCTGTTGTGGTTTTGCACCAGAGAGGAATGTGCAACTTGCAATCCAAGCATGCTTTTCTGTTTTCAACATGCTGACTAATTGAGCCCAGCCCTCCAGCATATAGAATTCCAAAGATTCACCACCCTGTGTGTAGAAATTCCTCCTCATCTCAGTCTTAAAAGGTCTTAACTCTCATCTTGATATTCCTGTAACATCAACAAGTACAAAATACAGTCCATCAAATCACAATCCAAAAGAGTTGGACAATTTTTCACTTTTATCTCCGCCGCCACCAGCATCACCCCCCTCCCGAGACCCCTCCGACCCTCCCCTCCCGAGACCCCTCCGACCCTCCCCTCCCGAGACCCCTCCGACCCTCCCCTCCCGAGACCCCTCCGACCCTCCCCTCCCGAGACCCCTCCGACCCTCCCCTCCCGAGACCCCTCCGACCCTCCCCTCCCGAGACCCCTCCGACCCTCCCCTCCCGAGACCCCTCCGACCCTCCCCTCCCGAGACCCCTCCGACCCTCCCCTCCCGAGACCCCTCCGACCCTCCCCTCCCGAGACCCCTCCGACCCTCTCCCTCCCGAGACCCCTCCGACCCTCCCCTCCC